>NW_024044868.1:224785-288013 GCF_015852505.1 Tachyglossus aculeatus | reverse complement strand
TTTCTTTGTACATGTTAAGTGGGTGGGACTTAAGGCAGGAGGAAATGCAAGACTGCAGAGAGGGAGAGAGAACAGGGCTAGAGATGTCCATCTGGGAATCATCTGCATTAGGGGTGGTAGTTGAAGCCATAAGTACAAATGAGCTCTCCAAGGGAGTGCATATAGATTAGAGAACAGAAGCAGACCCAGAACTGAACCTTGAGGATCTCCAACAGTTAGGGGGTGCGAGACAGGAAAGAAGCCTGCGAAAGAGACTTAGAATGAGTGCCCAGAGAGATAGGAGGAAAACCAGGAGAGGACAGTGTCATGTGAAGCCAAAGTTGGATAATGTTTCCAGGAGAAGGGGGTGGCCAAAAGTGTCAAAGGCAGCTGAGAAGTCGAGGAGGATTAGGATGGAATAAAAGCCATTGGATTTGGCAAGGAGGAGATCATTCGTGTCCTTTGGAGTGAAGTGGATGGAAGCCAGATTGGAGGGGGTCGAGGATACAATAGGAGGTGAGGAACTTGAGACAGTGGATGTAGATAACTCGCTCAAGGAGTTTGGAGCTGTGGGGGTCAATGGAGGGTTTTGTTTTTTTAAGGGGAGATAGGAGTATATTTTGAAAGCAGTGGGGAAGAAGTAATTGGAGAGCGAATAGCTTAAGATGGTGGTCAGGGAGGGGGCAAATGTTTTAAAGTGCAAAGGGATGGTGTTGGTTACAGGGGGAGGGAGTGGATTTTGTGAGAAGGCATATTTCCTCTTGAGATACTGTGGGGAAAGCTATGAGAGTCGAAGAAGGAGCAGGAGATGGTAGGGGTTGGAGAGGAGCAGGGAAAATTTTAGGGAGGTCAGGCCTAATAGTTTCTATTTTCTCAATAAAGCCAACTTTGGAAGGGAGATCAGGGTCAGGATCTCAAGAGTCAACACCGCTGGCTTCATTTCCATTTGTCTTCCTTAAGCTGTGACCAAAGGGCTACAAAGAGAAATTTCTCCAAGGCCTGGTGGCCCCCAAGTCTGCATTCTCCAGCCTGGTCCCTCAGTTAAGTTTCTAGGAATCTCACCCCTCCTCTCTCTCACTCAGCTGGTACTGGGAATCTTCTCCACCCAGCAGATGGGAACAATAAATAAATAATAAATGGAAAGGCAGCCATACTTTGAGGAAGACGTTGATCAGAATTTAATGAGAAAGATTTCTCAGAGAGGAGTGACCAGGCAATGACATAGGCCCGTCCACGGGGGAGGATTCACAGTCACCGGGTTGGGCCCAGCAGTGTGCCTGGAGGCCAGAGGAAAACCCCAGCCTTGAGGTGACCGCTCGGATAGCCTAGGCCCCGCTTCCTCCTAGCAGGCTCCATTTTAGCCACACTAGATCGGAGATACCAAGGAGAGCGATTATCCCACTCTGCTTTCCGTTTTCTCCCGGTCCTAGGCCGACACGGGCAAGAACATCGTCAGCCTCCCCCACACCACAGCCGCGGCCATCCTGTGCAGCAACGAGACCATCTGGCTGGAGCCGGAAGTGCTCTTCTCTGGCCCCCGACAAGGTTAGGACAGGAGTGAACAACCCTGCTCAGCTCCCTCCGGCCTTCCCATGGTATCGAACGTATCGGGGAGGTGGGGACCCGTCTCTCTGGGTCCACAGAATCAGGGACCTGAGTAATAATCCCGGTTATGTCACTCACCTGCAGTATGACTATGTGCCACTCACTTTCTCTGTGCCTCAGTTTCCTCATCTGCAAATTGGGGCTTAAATACCTGTTCTCCCTCCCTCTTAGACGGTAAGCCTGATTGACTGTATTGTATCTTTTATTATTATCGTTACTGTTCTGGGGGACAGGGTAGAGGGACAAAGCAACAGGGCAAATTCAATTAAGCTCACTATTCACCCAAGAAGGAAACTGGAAATTTCATGCAGAAGATAAGGAAGTCTCCAAGTGAGGATGTCAGTTTTAATCTGGGGGATGGGGTGGGGGAAGGGTGACACCCACTCTCTTTGCAGCTTTTGAGTTTCCTCAAATCAACTACCAGAAATACGGCAGGAAACCTTACACGTACAGCTACGGGCTTGGCCTGAATCACTTTGTCCCGGACAGGGTAAGTCCTTGAACTTCAAGCGCTTAGTACAGTGCCCTGCACACGGCAAGCCTTCAGTAAATACAACCCCATTCTCTCTCCCACGTGGGCAGCTCTGTAAACTAAACGTCAAAACAAAAGCCACTTGGGTGTGGCAGGAGCCCGACTCTTACCTGTCAGAGCCCATCTTCGTTTCTCACCCGGATGCTCTTGAAGAAGACGATGGTAAGAAGCCAGTGTCGGAATGTTCCTTCATGCATTCATCCGGTTGGAGTTATTGAGTGCTTACGGTGTGCAGAGCATTGTTTTTCTTGGCCAGCCCCGTCCTCGAAGCTGGCTCCCTGCCACCTCCCTGCCCATTGGCATCTCTTGGAATTGCACTAATGGGAAGGAGAGAGAGAGAGAGAGACGGAATGCCAACAGGAAGGTGGAAACCAACGGGATTTGGCTATGGGAGCTTGGCTCTGTTCCAAGATTAACTCTTCCAAAAGTAAGCGAGAGAATTGACCTGCAAAGATTCAGCCTTGAGTGATTTGGGTATGGTTGTCTTAGTTCAGAGCCTTCTCTGAGCTCCTTTGACAAAGCCTGCGAACCCTGGCCCTTTCCCCACTCCTTGGGCTGAGGTGATGTTTGGGAGGGTCAGGTCTGATCCAAATCCTCTGGCCTCCTCCTCCCTGGCTTTGTGACCATTTGTCTGCAGGCTCTTCTTAGCCCTGAGGCAACTGTGCTACTTCACTCTGCCACTTACTTCCTGGCTCAAGATTAGAGGTCCCTGCTAGGGCAGCAAGGATGACCCCCCTACCCCTCCTCAGTGACCACCTGACCTCACTAAAGCAGCAGCTCAGTGGAGCTATGTAATCAGGGACCTGGGGCAGACAGGCTGGACTGGTATTAAAATAAGAGCCTCTCAACTTCCCCCCTGAAAGCACAACTCCTCCTAACTCCAGTCAGTTAGTCAGGGTGTTTTCACATCCAATCGTGTTCAATAAGTAGCATCGGGTGGAAAGGAAGACTTGTTTGGCTGCTGTTTCCTTACCACCCTGCAGTTCTAAGACGGGTCTGGCCTCTCCCCACTCTCCACCAGGGTGAGGGACTTAGGGACTTGGACTGTGTCCAACACGATTTGTTTGTATCGACCCCTACACTTAGTATGGTGCCTGACACATAGTAAAGCTTAACAAATACCACGGTTATTCTTATTATTGTAATTATTGTTAAGAAGGGTTGCTTCCAATGTGGCTACTAGTCCAGACTTCCCCCCAATTCAGGAGCAATTCCTCCTCTCAACACAAGAGGTCTGTACGGGCCACAAGGCCACAAAGCTGTCAAGGAATTGGGTGGGTTGGGGGTAGGGTTTCTAACTGTGATCTCCCTGTACCTTCCCTCGTGAGGAGTGGTCCTGAGCGTGGTGGTGAACCCCGGCCCGGGCCAGAAGCCTGCTTACCTTCTCATCCTCAATGCCAAAGACATGAGTGAAGTGGCCCGGGCAGAGGTGGAGATTAACATTCCCATTACCTTCCATGGCCTCTTCAGGAAGTCGTGACCACTCG
This sequence comes from Tachyglossus aculeatus, assembly GCF_015852505.1. NCBI lineage: Eukaryota > Metazoa > Chordata > Mammalia > Monotremata > Tachyglossidae > Tachyglossus > Tachyglossus aculeatus. The sequence continues at coordinate 284,410 of NW_024044868.1, read as the reverse complement.
CCTTCCAGTTACATGTTTCCTTCATAGAGCTCTGAGGCTGGGGAGACACCCATGCAACCATGTCCTTCCCCACACTCAGAAAAGCTAGGGTCCACACGTCGGGGGCCGGAACGGGAAGAAAACACCTGGAAACCACCTTAAACTCTGGACCAGGTGGAAGATGAGATGCAAGTGGCTATCAATCAATCAGTTGCATTTACTGGGAAGCAACAAGGCCTAGTGGATGGCGCACAGGCCTAGGAGTCAGAAGAACCTGTGTTCTAATCCCAGCTCCACCGCTTGTCTGCTGTGTGAACTTGGGCAAGTCAATTAATTTATCAGCTGTAAAGTGGGAATTAAGAGTGTGAGCCCCATGTGGGAAAGGTAATGTGTCCAACCTGATTAGCTCGTGTCTACCAGTGCTTAGCAAAGTGCTTGACACAAAATAAGCACTTAACAAATACCATCATTATTATTATTGTGCTTGCTATGTGCAGAGCACTATACTAAGGGTTTGGCAGAGTACAGTAGAACAGACACATTCCCTACCCACGACTAGCTTACAGTCCAGAGGAGTATTGCACGATCAGAGCCCAGTTGGACTCCAGAGGGGATAGGACCCACCCCAGCTAAACCTGATTCTCCCACCTCCAAATCTTGCACAAGCAACTAAGTCCCCCCAAAACATGTTGGCACTGTCATTAAACTTTCTGCCTCCTCTCCATTCTGGAATGGTCATTTGCTGAGGAGATGCTTACTGATTCCCCTGCCTGGGCCAGGGTCTCTTTGCCTTTCAAAGCTTCCATTCATTCATTCATTCAATTGCATTCATTGAGCGCTTACTGTGTGCAGAGCACTGTACTAAGCGCTTGGGAAGTACAAGTTGCAACATATGTCAAAGCTCCCTCCCCCGCTGTGGCTTGTTTGCAACTTGTTGCCAGAGACCAGCCTAGAAGGAATGCGCCTGTTTATTGCTATATTGTACTCTCTCAAGCACTTAGTACAGCACTCTGCACACAGTAAGTGCTCAAGAAGTATGATTGTAGCATTCTTAGCATTCACAGCTATCCTCTTCTTCCCTGGGGCTGTCTAATTATGTTAAGTAGCGGCAAGGTTGAAGTCTGGTGAATTGTCAACCTGAGAATTGGGGGTTCTCGGGGTGGCTGGGGTGGGGAGAGGAAACTGCTGTTTCTTTGGTTTGGTGATTCCCAGGCACCTGCCTTGACTGACTGCGTAAGGGTCATGGCAGAGATTTTATACAGGTATCAGAGTTCCGTTTTTAAAAGCGGTAATGCAAGTCAGCAAAGCTAAGCTTCCACCGAACAGTCCCTTGCACTTGGGGTTCGACTGCTAATCTGAGCAACACTTGTACACTGAGGCTGTAAAGTTTTAGCACCATATACATTGAAGGTGGGGAAACATAGGAACGGTGCCCAGTTTGCCTAGAGTGATGACTTACAAAATATCTGGATCCAGCCTTGGTTTCAAGATAGCTGCTAAATAGATCCAGCTGGATGCAGGGACTGACCCCACTGCAGTCATTGTCCCCCTTACTTCAAGGAGACCTGCATCCTAAAAGCCAAGGTGGAGCTAAATCTCTCCCTGCCCTCAGAGCAATGAAGTGTTAATATTCATTCATTCATTCAATCATATTTATTGAGCGCTTACTGTGTGCAGAGCACAGTACTAAGCGCTTGGGAAGTACAGGTCGGCAACAATACTAGCAGTGGTATTAAATGCTTACTAGGAGTCAAGTATACAACATACAACAGTACATTCATTCGATTGCATTTATTGAGCACTTACCGTGTGCAGAGCACTGTTCTAAGTGCTTGGAAAGTACAATTCAGCAATAGAGACAATCCCTGCCCACAACGGGCTCACAGTCTAGAAGGGGCGAGAAAGGCATCGAAACAAGTAAACAGGCATCAATATAAATAAATAGAATTATAGATATATGCACATTAATATAAATAAATAGAATTTTAAATAGGTACATATATACACAGGTGCTGGGGGGAGGGGGTAGAACAAAGGGAGCGAGTTGGGGCAGTGGGAGGGAGAGCAGAGGAAAGGAGGGCTTAGTCTGGGAAGGCCTCCTGGAGGAGGTGAGCTTTGAATGGCTTTGAAGGGGGGAAGTGTGATTGTTAGGCAGATTTGAGGAAGGAGGGCATTCCAGGCCAGAGGTAGGAGGCAGGACAGGTGAGAAAGAGGCACAGTGATAAGGTTAGCACTGGAGGAGCAGAGAGTGTGGGCTGGGATGTAGAAGGAGAGAAGGGAAGTGAAATAAGAAGGGGCAAGGTGATGGAGAGCTTTGAAACCGATAGTGAGGAATGTTTGCTTGGTAAGGAGGTTGAGAGACAACCACTGGAGATTTATGAGGAGGTAGTGACATGCCCAGAGCGTTTCTGTAGAAGGATAATCCGGGCAGCAAAGTGAAGTATGGACTGAAGTGGGGAGAGACAGGAGGTTGGGAGATGAGAAAGGATGCTGATATTGAGAAGCAGTGTGATCTAGTGGATAGAGCGCAGGGAGTCAGGAGCACCTGGGGTCTAGTTCCACCACTGCTGTTTGTCTGCTTGGTGACCTTGGGCAAGTCACTTAACTTCTCTGGACCTGAGTTACCTCATCTATAAAGTGGTGATTAAGACTGTCAGCCCCACTTGGAACAGGGACTGTGTCCAACCTGATTACCTTATATCTACCCCAGCACTTGGCATAGAGTAAGTGCTTAACTAATACCATTAAAACAAAAAAAAAACAACCAAAGAACATATTCAAGTTGGACAGGGATTAAGTTGGAGGGAAAACAGGTACTGAATTTCCATTTTACAAATGAGGAAATGAAGGCCTAGAAAAGTCAAAGGGCTTGCCCCAGGTCACCAAAGAGGGCAAGTGGTAGAGCAGGAATTGGAACCCAGGACTGCAGGCTCCCATTCCTGTGCTCTTTCTACTAGGCCACGCTCCTTCTCAACAGTGGGTGGATCATGGCCTCAGAACTTGGAGTTAGAGCCCAGCTCTTCAAATACCCTGACCTAAGGCCCAGAGTGCAGTGGAGGAGGAAAGAAGAAAGGATGGGGCAGGAGCCAGACCAGCAGGCTGGTCCCAGAAACTGCCCCAGAGGAGCAGGCTCTGTGCTCTTCTTCAAACTCTCCCCCGACTGTCAGCCTCCTCTTTCAGAAAGTGGAGACACAGCCAGTTTAAAGCAACAGTCCAGAAGCCACATCAGGCTGCAGCTGGCTCTCTGAGAAAGCGTAATGACCCTGGGCGAGGAGGCTCAGGGCAGGGGCAGGGCAACTATTGCCATTGGCCATAGGTACTGCCCTCGTGGGCCCCCAACTTTCCTCACCTCCCTCCTCAACCAGCAGGCTCAGGGAGTCAGGGGTGGGGGAGACAGTGGATGGGGCTCTGATGTTCCAATAGAAGTTTCTCTGGCCGAGGCCGTGACCCCACTTGGTGTTCCTCCATTTCCTGTGAGGCAGGATACAGGCCCCAAACGTCTGGGGGCCCTGAGGTGTGGTGAATTGGATGTTTAGCCAGCCCGGGCCGGCCCCGGTGCTAGACAGCGTGGCTCAGTGGAAAGAGCCCGGGCTTTGGAGTCAGAGGTCATGATTTCAAGCTCCGGCTCCACCAATTGTCAGCTGTGGGACTTTGGACAAGTCACTTAACTTCTCTGGGCCTCAGTTCCCTCATCTGTAAAATGGGGATTAAGACTGTGAGCCCCCCCGAGGGACTGATCACCTTGTAACCTCCCCAGTGCTTAGAACAGTGCTTTGCACATAGCTCTTAATAAATGCCATTATTATTATTATTATTATTATTAGACAGGATCTGGCTCGGTGTCTGATACTAGACTGTAATCCCGCTGTTGGGTAGGGACCATCTCTATATGTTGCCAACTTGTACTCCCCAAGCACTTAGTACAGTGCTCTGCACACAGTAAGCGCTCAATAAATACAATTGAATGAATGAATGATACAGCCTCACGACTGCCTTGGTTTGAAGATGGAGGGAGGACCCAAAGGTACAGGAGCTTGGAGATTGAGGGATCCTAGGGGTAAGACTGGAACATAGAGCTCCTACAGGGGAAAGATGTATCAAATGCAGCTGCTTAGGATGCTGGGACCTCAGATGACTCAGACGTGGCCTCCTCACTCCAGCAGCCTTCCTCTCCCTCTGGGGGAAAATTTGACAAGAACCACTCCTACACGTTAGGCCACAGAATCTCCCCCACTGAAAGTGAAACAAGAGAAGGATCTGGGTTCTAATCCCAGCTCTGCCACATTCATTCATTCATTCAATCAGATTTATTGAGTGCTTACTGTGTGTAGAGCAGTATACTAAACGCTTGGGAAGTACAAGTTGGCAACATGTCTGCTGGGTGACCTTGGGCAAGTCGCTTCACTTCTCCGGGCCTCAGGTATCTCACCTGTAAAGTGGGGATTGAAAGCATGAGCCCCATGTGGGACAGGGACTGTGTCCAACCTGATTAATTTGCATCTAGCCCAGTGCTTAGAACAGTGCTTGGTACATAGCAAGCGCTTAGCAAGTACCATCATTATTTTGATTACTATTCAATGCAATCAGGGCCAGCCCTTGTCCCCCACAGGCCCAGAGTGAGTAACCAGCCCCAGACAGGATTCCCACACAGACCCAGGGAAGGGCATCTCTGGACCAGCTCTGGCTGCCTACTGCTGCCAAGTGGGGGCCAGGGTGGACACGACCCTTTTCCCAGGCACGTGGGCCAGTAGCCACAGCTGCATCCCAGCCCAGGCAGATGGCGACAGCCCCGTCTGGAAAGCGCAGCGGCCTCTGAGTTACAGGAAGGAAGATGGGCCTCCCCCAGCCGTCCGGAGTCCAGCTGGCCATCAGCATCCAGGGTGGGGGCAGATGCTCAGATCTCTCCTCTCCACCCTCGGAGGGTGGCCCAGCCCTGAGCCCACCCACAGAGGGGCCGAGGGACGGGAGGCAGGGGAGGAGAGAGGGAAAGAGAGGGGTCGCAGCTGTCGAGCATTTGCCACACTGAAAGATACAAGGCCACGAGCCTCTGCACAAACACCGTGCCGCTCTGGGGAGTTAGGGTTGGAGTTCAGGTTTAGCCAACCAGTCATTGGCGATCCCGAATTAGATTCCGGTTTGGCGAGGCCTACCCGCTTTTTAAGGATGAGTCCCGTTTGAGACAGTCAATCAATCAATCAATAGTATTTATTGAGCACTTACTGTGTGCAGAGCACTGTACTAAGCGCTTGGGAAGTACAAGTTGGCAACATATAGAGACAGTCCCTACCCAACAGTGGGCTCACAGTCTAAAAGGGGGAGACAGAGAACAAAACCAAACATACTAACAAAATAAAATAAATAGAATAGATATGCAAAAATAAATAAATAAATAAATAGAGTAATAAATATGTACAGACATATATACACATATACAGGTGCTGTAGGGAAGGGAAGGAGGTAAGATGGGGTGATGGAGAGGGGGACGAGGGGGAGAGGAAGGAAGGGGCAGGGACAGGGACTGAGTCTGACCTGATGGGTGACCTTGTGTTTACTGCAGCACTTCATACTGTGCTTGGCACATTAGTAAGTGCTCAACGAGTCGTATCAACCCAGTAGAGGAGCAGTGTGGTCTAGTGTAAAGAGCACAGGCCCAGGAGTTAGAGGACCACTTAGTACAGTGCTTGGTACATAGTAAGTGCTTAACAAATACCATTATTATTAATAATAATAATAACAGCTCTGCCTCTTGACTGCTACATGACCTTGGGCAAGTCACTTAACTGTTTTGCGCCTCAGTTATCGCAATCTGTAAAATGGGGATTCAATACCTGTTCTCCCTCCTAATTCATTCAATTGTATTTATTGAGCACTTACTGTGTGCAGAGCCCTGTACTAAGCACTTGGGAAGTACAAATCGGCAACATACAGAGACGGTCCCTACCCAGCAACGGGCTCACAGTCTAGAAGCGGGAGACAGACTACAAAACCAAACATGTGGACAGGTGTCAAGTCGTCAGAGCAAATAGAATTAAAGCTATATGTACATCATTAACAAAATAAATAGAATAGTAAATATGTACAAGTAAAATAAATAGAGTAATAAATCTGTACAAATATATATACAAGTGCTGTGGGGAGGGGTAGGAGGTCAGCTGTGTGACTTTGGGCAAGTCACTTCACTTCTCTGAGCCTCAGTTACCTCATCTGTAAAGTGGGGGAATCTATATCTATATATATAGTGAGTGTGGGGCAGACCGGGCTCGGGGTGAGGCTCTGAGGGAGGAGGCCGCTCTCTCAATAAAAATAACAATGATGGCATTTATTAAGAGCCCTCCTAATGAGAGTGTGAGCCCCAAATGGGACAGAAACTGATAACTTGTACCTACCCCATTGTATTAGAACAGTGCTTGATACATGGTAAGCACAAACAATTACCATCAAAAAATCCACCCTCTCCCCTTTCTCCTCACTCTTCTGCCACCCCCAACCTCATGTGCTTTGTCCCCCTTAAGCTAACATCCATCTTACTTCATTCTTTTCTTTCCACCACTGACCTCTCACTCACATCCTCCCTCCTGCCTAGAATCCCCTCCCTGTTCACGTCTGATAGGCCTCTGCTCTCCCCATCTTCAAGACCCTTCTGAAATCACACCTTCTCCCAGGGGCCTTTCCTGATTAATCTCTCATCACCCCACGACTGCCATGTCAGCCTTTCTGTGCCACCGTGGCACTTGGTTACTCACTCCCTGCCCCAAGGAAGCACTTAGGGACATACCTTTAAGCTCTATTGCCTCCTAACTGTAATTTATTTTAGCATCTGCTTCCCTCTAGATTACAAGCTCCCTGAGGGCAGGGACTGTGTCTAACTCTACTGTACTCTCCCAAGACCGTAGCACACAATAAGTACTAAAATATTATGACTACTACTACTTAAGAGGCATTAGAAAGTCAAGGGTCTTAGTTTAGGTTGACCTCCCCCATTAGACTGTAAGCTCCTTGTGGGGAGGGAAAGTGACTTGTGCTACTGATGACTTTCCGAAGTGCTTAGTACAGTGCACCCAGAGGGCACTCAATAAATACTGCTACCATTACTACTGCAGATGATGACAGCAATTCACTAGCTATTCCCTTATCCTTCCACCCCTGCCTTCAGGTAAGGATGTGTGCTGAGCCTAGAATGAAAATTTAAACAAAACACCTTTGACTTAATCACCCGAATGAGACCTTTGAAAACTGGCCCATTCATTTTGTCAAGGAGAGTGTTGGTGAAACATGGCTCAGTGGAAAGAGCACGGGCTTTGGAGTCAGAGGTCATGGATTCAAATCCCAACTCCGCCAATTGTCAGCTGTGTGACTTTAGTCAAGTCACTGTTCATGGTAAGTGCTTAATTAATGCTACTGATAGATTAACTTGATTAGAGAGGAAACAGCACGGCCTAGTGAATAGGATACAGGCCTGTGTGTGCCAAGAGCACTATACTAAGCTCTTGGGTGAGTACAACACAAAAGAATTGGTAGACATGTTCCCTGTCCACCAGGAGCTTACAGTCTAGAGCGAGAGGCAGACCCCAAAACAAATTTCAGGGAGTTGGAGGGAAAGGGAACGTGCTGAAATCACCAGATGACAAAGGTGGGAGGGGGAGAGAGGGAGGGAGAGCAGGCTATTTTCAGCTCAGTGGAACCAACCTGCTTTCAAGGAGCTAATTATCTCATATCTTAGAGAAGCAGCGTGGCTCAGTGGAAAGAGCACGGGCTTTGGATTCAGTGGTCATGGGTTCATATCCCAACTCTGCCGCTTGTCAGCTGTGTGACTTTGGGCAAGTCACTTAACTTCTCTGTGCCTCAGTTCTCTCATCTGTAAAATGGGGATTAAGACTGTGAGCCCCACGTAGAACAACCAGATCACCTTGTATCCCCCCAATGCTTAGAACAGTGTTTTGCACATAGGAAGCGCTAATAAATGCCATCATCATCATCATTATGCCGCTCTTTGGCGCATAGTAAGCGCTATGAATATCTGCTCTTGTGGCCTCTATCTGCATTCCTCCAGCTGGTTCCAATTTGGAGCGTGTCTTGCCTACTCTCTTGGCTTAAAGCACAAGTCAGGCAACATCCCCTTCTCCCCTGCCTATCACAGAACTCTTGGCTTGTATAATTCATTCATTCAGAGCACTGTATTAAGCACTTGGGAAAGTACAATAGAGCAAGAAAGAGCAACAGTCTCTGCCCACAACGAGCTCAGACAGTTTAATGTGCTGAACTCCTTGCTTCATTTTCCCATCCTACTCCACAGCCTGGGGCTGGAGTTGGAACTTGATCTGGTTTGCAAAGGCCTCTTGGCTTGTGGCCCCTGTCAGGTTGTAAGCTCCTTAAAGGCGGGAGTTGGGCCTTTCCTGGGCCTCCACTGTGCTCTCTCTCGGACACTTAGCACAGGGCTCTGCTCATAGCAGGTGCTCGATAAACACCACAGACAGACTGATCTATTTGATTGGTACCTCTGAGTCAAGTGCTTGAAGGGCAGAAGTCCTTCAAGGGTTGCTGGGAAATCAACTCCAAGAGACCCTGTGTTCACCCCTCCTCAGCTCAAGCCTTCCTTTAGCAGATGTGTTAGAAGAGAAATTGCAGAACCCAGAACATTTAGGCCAAGGTGACTCAGTTGTAGTCATGGAGCACCTCCTGTGTGCAGGCCTGTGTACTAAGTTTAGCCTGGAAGAGTGCGGGAGATTGAAAAGACAAAAGCCCTGCCCTAAAAGAGGCTACAATCTAGCAGGGTAGACGCACCCACGTGAATGAGTCCGTGTGTATGTAAGATAATATGTACGGAAGTGGTAATGGTGGATTTGAGTGCATTAGATGTTTTGTGGGCACAGAAGTGGCTGCAGGGAAGAAAAATGAGTTGGGGAAGGTTTCCTGGAAAGAGGGAAAAGGCGGGGTCACCCAGGTTCTCCCAGCTGCTGGCCGACAGAGCAGCAGAATTACTTTCTCCAACCCTCTAATAATAATGATAATAATGATTGTACTTGTTAAGCTCTTACTATGTGCCAAGCACTGTTCTATGCTCTGGGGTGGATATAAGGCAATTGGGTTGTCCCACATGGGGCTCACAGTCTTAATCCCCATTTTATGGATGAGGTAACTGAAGCACAGAGAAGTTAAGTGACTTGCCCAAAGTCACACAGCTGACAAGTGGTGAAGCTGGGATTAGAACCCAAGACCTCCAACTCCCAAGCCCGTGCCCTTTCCACTGAGCCACACTGCTTCCCTAGACTGTAGGGTCGTTGTGACAAGGAAATGTGTCAGTTTATTTTGGTCTTGTATTGTCAAGTGTTCTGCACATAGTAAGCCCTCAATAAATATGACTGAATAAATTGAATGAGCTCACACAGCAGTGTCATTTTGGCCTCACCACCGGATCAATCCTGGGATCCGTTGGAAGCCATGACTCCGACAGTCTTCAGTGGTCCTGGTTTTTGAGAAGAAAATGGTATGTGGACCCTCAGCTCTGGAAAGCTCCTGAGAGCCCACCAGAGGAGGTGAATTTTCATTCACGGAACTCCCCTTCCGCTAATGCCTATTGCTCTGTCAGTTCACCAGTTGTGAAGCCCCCAGAGCCAGTTGTTTCCATCCAGCTCCCACTTCCACACAAGCACAGCCCATTAATAATAATAATAATAATAATAATAATAATAATAATAATTGTGGTATTTGTTAAAGTGCTTACTGTGTGCCAGACACTTTACTAACCACTGGGGTGGTTACTAGCAAATCGGGTTGGACACAGTCCCCATCTCCCATGGGGCTCCCAGTCTTGATACCCATTATAAAGATGAGGTAACTGAGGCCTAGAGAAGTGCAGTGACTTGCCCAAGGTCACACAGCAGGCAAATGGCAGAGCCGGGATTATAACCCATGACCTTCTGACTTCCAGGCCTGTATTCTATCCACTAGGCCATGCCATTATCAACGCCATGCCGTTACCATCATTGTTCCATATTCAGTCTTGAATTCCCAGAGTCTGCTTCCCTCTACTGTGAGGCTCAGAATCTGCCAGAGACCTGAAGTGGGGCCTGAGGTCAGTCCGGGCCTAACTCCCAGCTTTCCTAGATTTTCCTAATATGCACTACAGTGTTTCACCCCCAGTAAACGTAAAATAAGTACTATTACTAATCTTACCACCTTCCGACCCAGCCCGCCAACCGCAGACAAAACTTTAGGGGGTTTTTTCTCTACCCACAGTCCTTTAGGCAATTGTCCCTTTGCTTGTAATTCACATCTTGAGCACAGATTTCCTAATCAGAAGATGCACAGTCACTTTCCCCGACTTATCTCCACAAAGCGCTCTTGGATGTGAGAGAGTAGCCCCTCACTCCAGAGACGCTCGGCTCCGAAAGATTGTGGGTGCCAACATGGGTCCCTTGCTCCTGGGCTGGCTGGGGGAAGAGGGGACCGAGAGGTCACATGCCGAGGCCGTTCCTTGAGGGTAGAGGTCAGCCTACTGCCCCTGCCCGGGGGAATTATGGCAGGAGGATAACCAGGATCAGAGGGTTATGAGCTCCAGTAGGTGGACTCGTATCATTTTACCACCATCCTTTGAGTCTCATCCCGGCTCCGCCAATTGTCAGCTGTGTGACTTTGGGCCAGTCACATAACTTCCCTGTGCCTCAGTTACCTCATCTATAAAATGGGGATTAAGACTGTGAGCCCCCCATGGGACAACCTGATCACTTTGTAACCTCCCCAGCGCTTAGAACAGTGCAATGCACATAGTAAGTGTTTAATAAATGCCATCATCATTATTATTATTATCCCCAAATAGTGTCTTCTTTCCATACATTTGGCAATAAAACATCCCATTAGCCCCTTAAGAGGACGGCCCTGTGGAGAGAGCCCAGGAGTGGGTGTCAAACGATTGGCCATCTTGTCCCACCTCTGCCACCTGCCAGCCAAGGGGCCGCAGCTCTGATCTCTTTGCAAGGCTCTGAGGCTGCAGAGGGGGCCGAGTGAAGGAGAGCCACCATCCCATCCCTCAAGCCTCCCCCACCCTCCTCCTCCTGCTGCTCCGTGAGGCCCGGGGTGGTCTGCACTTGTCCTGCTCCCCAACACACTGCAAACCCTCAGACCTCGAGCCACAGAGCTAGCCAAGCAGCGCTCGGGGCCTTTGCCCTGAGCTAGACTTGGTGGGGCGGGAGGAAGAGGTGGGGGGACATCCTTGGACATGGCGGAGAGGCGAAGCAGCAAAGGGGCAGCTGCCTCTGGGAGCGGATTCCCCACAGGACCTTCCTCCCTCCGCCGCCTCGGGCCCTAAGCCAGGGCCTCCTGCACTCAGCTGCTTCTTAGCATCTCTCCTCCTGCTCTCACTGCGTGCATGGCCCTGTGCCCAGCACGTCTGCTGGTATGTGTGTGTCTGCCCGCTGGGGAGGGCCTCCGTGTGTTCCTTTGCCAGTGTATGCGTTCATCGTCTCGCCCTCCCCCTGCCTTTATCCTCTTTCCTCCCTCCTCCTTTTTCTGTCCTGCTCCCATGTTAGCGTCCAGTTCCCACTCAATGCTCCTCCCAAGCAAAGCTTCTCCCAGTATCCCATTCTCATGGGCAGGGAATGCATCTGTTATATTGTTCTATTGTACTCTCCCCAGCGCTTAGTATAGTGCTTTGCAAACAGTAAGCGCTCGATAAATACGATTGATGACTGACAGACTCTCCTGCCTCTGACCCCTTGCTCATTCTCTACCTTCTCTCTGGAGCTCCCTCTCCCTTCAAATCCACCAGCCCACAGCTCTCCCCATCTTCGAGGCCCTCCCAAAATCCCACCTCCTCCAGAAATTCTTCCCTGATTGATCTCTCATCCCTCCCTGCCACGGCCTCCCAGCTCCCACCTCAGTGCCGACCCATGCACAGTCATCGGTAGACTTTAGCCCACCCTGACGTTCGTACGCTACTATTTAAGCATTTATTATTCATCTATTTCCTTTTCCCTCTTATCGGGAACTGATTGATGGATTTGTCTGGCTGTCTCCCCAGTTTGAGTGGGACCTTCTTGAGGTTGAGGATTGTGTCTTGTACCTCTGTTGTTTCCTCCTGCAGGGTGAAGCAGCATGGCCAAGTGGATAGATCATAGGCCTGAGAGTCATGTGATTTCAGACCCAGCTCTACCCAGCTCCACCACTTGTCTGCTGTGTGACCTCGGGCAAGTCACCGTCCTTCTCTGTACCTCAGTTACCTCATCTATAAAATGGGGATTAAGACTGTGAGCACAGAGAAATTAAGTGACTTGCCCAAGATCACACAGCAGACAAGTGGCAGAGCCAGGATTAGAATCAGGTATGTATATGCCCTCCTCTTTCATCTTTCCATTACTTGTGTCCTCCGTGCGGAATCTGCTGCAGGAAGCTGTGCAGGCTGATGAGAACAGCTGCTTCCAGAAGGATTTGGATTCATTTAGGGACGAGTGGTCCATTAGTGGCTCCCTTTAGCACCTGTATATATGTTTGTACAGATTTATTACTCTATTTATTTTACTTGTACATATTTACTATTCTATTTATTTTGTTAATAATGTGCATCTAGCTTTATTTTTATTTATTCTGATGACCTGACACCTGTTAATAATGTGCATCTAGCTTTATTTTTATTTACTCTGATGACCTGACACCTGTCCACATGTTTTGTTTTGTTGTCTGTCTCCCCCTTCTAGACTGTGAGCCTGTTGTTGGGTAGGGACTGTCTCTATATGTTGCCAACTTGTACTTCCCAAGTGCTTAGTCAGTGCTGTGCACACAGCACTCAATAAATACGATTGTCCAGTTACAGTAAAGTCAGTCATTGCCCTTCCCTCCCCTCTAGACTGTAAGCCCATTGTGGGTAGGGAATGTATCTTTCAAAGGAGAAGCAGCGTGGCTCAGTGGAAAGAGTATGGGCTTTGGAGTCAGAGGTCATGGGTTCAAATCCTGGCTCCGCCAACTGTCAGCTGTGTGACTTTGGGCAAGTCACTTAACTTCTCTGTGCCTCAGTTCCCTCATCTGGAAAATGGGGATTAAAACTGTGAGCCCCCCATGGGACAACCTGATCACCTTGTAACCTCCCCAGTGCTTAGAACAGTGCTTTGCACATAATAAGCGCTTAACAAATGCCATCATTATTATTATTATTATTCCTCCCCCAAGTGCTTAGTACAGTGCTCTGCACACAATAAGCACTCAATAAATACAATCTACTGACTGCCTGATCTGATCAATTGCACAGAAGTGGCTCTCCACAAGACTTCGGCAGACTCTTCCCTGTATTTCTTTCACTCAACTGTTCAAATCTTGATTGTTTTTTTTTTCCCAAGAAGTCTATCTATCTGCTACCCCAGACAACCATTCAGTGGCAGCAGCAGACCTCCAGTGAAGAGGTTCTCTTGGGAAAGCAGTGTCTCCTTTCACATGTTATCCCACTTCATCTTTTTTTATGGTATTTGTTAAGCGCTTACTTTGTGCGAGGCACATATTAAGCTTTGGAGTAAATACAAGTTAATCAGGCTGGACACAGTCCCTGTCTCACATGGAACCCACAGTCTTAACCCTTATTTTACATATGCGGTAACTGAGACACAGAGAAATGTATGACTTGCCCCAAATCACAGAGCAGAAAAAGTGGCAGAGCCAGAATTAGAACCTTAGGTCCTTCCGATTTCCGGGCCCAGGCTCTATCCCACTAGGCCATGCCACTTCTCACTACATCTCTGGGAGAATAAAAAAGATTCTGGTCTACTGGGAAGAACACAGGACTGAGAGTCTGGAAACCTGGGTTGTAATCTTCAGCTCAGCAGCTTGCCTAGGGGTGACCTTTAGCAACTCGCCTAATATCTCTGTGCCTCGATTTCCTCATCTAAAAAGTGGGGATTAAATACCTGCTCACCCTCCACCTTAGACAGGGCCCCAGTCAATCAATGGTGCTTATTGAGTGATTACTGTGTGCACAGCACTGTTACTAAGCACTTGGGAGAGTACAGTATAGCAGAGTTGGTAGACACATTCCCTGCCCGCTACAGTCTAGAGTTTTCAAGCCCCCATGAGGGTCAGGGACTGTGTCAGATCCGGTTGTCATGTAGCTATCCCGATGCTTAGCACAGTGTTTGTCACCTAGTAAGGACTAAACAGAATACACAGTTACTAGATGAGGAAACTGAGGTCCAGAGAGCTTCCGTGACTTACCCAGGGCCACCCAACAAACCAGTGACAGAGGAAAGACTAGAAGCCAGTAGTGGGAATAATGGTATTTATTAGTGCAATACACTGTACTAAGTACCTGGGAAGTATAAACCAAAGAAATTACATTCCCTGCCCCTTAACATCTTACGCTTTAACAGGGAGACAGACATAAAAATAAAAATGACATTCAGATCCCAGTGCTCAGCCCCAGGATCTCTCCACTGTTCATTCATTCATTCAATCGTATTTATTGAGCCCTTACTGTGGGCAGAACAGGGTACTAAGTGCTTGGAAAGTACAATTCAGGAACAGCGAGAGACAATCCCTGCTCACAGACTAGAAGGGAGGAAACAGACATCAAAACAAGTAAACTGACATTAATATAAATAAATAGAATTATAGATATTTACATATATACACCAGTGCTGTGGGGCGCGGAGGGGGGTAGAATGAGGGGAGAGAGTTGGGGTGACGGGAAGGGGAGGGGGAGCTGAGGAAAAGGGGGGCTTAGTTTGGGAAGGCCTCTTGGAGGAGGTGAGACTTCAGTAGGGCTTTGAAGGTGGGAAGTGTGGTTGTTTGGAAAATTTGAGGAGGGAGGGCATTCCAGCCCAGAAGTAGGGCGTGGGCAAGGGCTCAACGATTTATATATATGTATATATATATATATATCTTCTAGACTGTGAGCCCACTGTTGGGTAGGGACCATCTCTATGTGTTGCCTACTTGTACTTCCCAAGTGCTTAGTACAGTGCTCTGCACACAGTAAGCACTCAATAAATATGATTGAATGAATTTGCACCAGAGTAGTGGAGCATGCAGGCTGGAATGTAGAATGAGGGAAGGGAGGTGAGGTAAGAGGGAACAAGGCAATGAAGACCTCTGAAGCCAATAGTTAGGAATTTTTGCTTGATACGGAAGTTGATAGTTCCGTTTCAGTAGAAAGATAATCTGGGCAGCAGAGTGAAGTATAGACTGAAGTGGGGAGAGACAGGAGGTTGGAAGGTCAGAAAGGAGGCTGATGCAGTCATCCAGTTGGGATAGAATGAGTGATTGTAGTTGAGTGGTACTAGAACCTGCTGCCTCCCTTTCAGAATGCTCCTTTCCACCTGCAGTTTACTAACTGCTTAAATCCAATCATTCCTGCATTTCCCGAAGGCCCAGGGATAATTTATCCATTGGAATCCGCTAGCATGAGTTCAGCATGACCCATGACGATGACCTTGGGAAGCCACAGCAGGTGTCTACATAATTGCCGAAAAGTCACCGGGACTTTTCATATTCTTCTAAGGAAAGACCTCTAAGCTACTTAAGGACAGACCCACGGAAAATGAATTATTTCTCAGCTTTCATCGGTGAATCATGTCTGAGATCATCTTCAACCATGACTTCATCTGAGGGATGGAATCAAATGAGTTACAGCTTAGGTCCCTGCATTTTAATTAGAGCTCAGAATGGAGGGCCAAGTCATTCTGATCCATTCATTCATTCATTCATTCAAATTTATTGAGCACTTACTCTGTTCAGAGCACTGTACTAAGCGCTTGAAACCTACAATTCGGCAACAGATAGAGACAATCCCTACCCAAAAACGGGCTCACAGTCTAGAAGCGGGGAGGCAGACAATAAAACAAAACAAGTAGACAGGCATCAATAGCATCCAGACCAGTTTAGCCCTAATGGGGAGCTCTGGCCCAGAGGCTTCTGGGAACCAGCTAACCCTGCTGGCTTCACTGCACTCTCAAGCTGACTCCAGATGGTTTTCTAAATAAAAACCTTAAAAGTCCTTAAAGTCCTTAAGGTCCTCTAGACTGTAAGCCTGGTAAGGGCATGGAACGCCTCTGCCAATTCTGTTGTCTTATACTCTCCCAAGTGCTTAGTACAGTGCTCTGCACATAATAAATGCTCAATAGAGAAAGAGCATGGCCTAGTAGATAGAGCACAGGCCGGGGAGTTAGAAGAACATGGGTTCCAATTGCAGCTCTGCCACACGTCTGATTTGTGACCTTGGGCAATCACTTAATAGTGAGCCCTTCGGGGGACAGAGACTTAGTCAAACCTGATGATCTCACCCTCGGCTTCAAGGCTCTCCATCACCTCGCCCCCTCCTACCTCACCTCCCTCCTCTCCTTCTCCAGCCCACCCCGCACCCTCCGCTCCTCTGCCTCTAATCTCCTCACCGTGCCTCGTTCTCAT
Source organism: Tachyglossus aculeatus (assembly GCF_015852505.1). Lineage (NCBI taxonomy): Eukaryota > Metazoa > Chordata > Mammalia > Monotremata > Tachyglossidae > Tachyglossus > Tachyglossus aculeatus. The sequence goes on along the minus strand of NW_024044868.1, from coordinate 268,051 downwards.
CTGTTTGCCATCAACCCCCAGCCCATGTCATCCCCCTGGCCTGGAATGCCCTCCCTCCCCACATCCGCCAAGATAGTTCGCTTCGTCCCTTCAAGGCCCTACTGAGTGCTCACCTCCTCCAGGTGGCCTTCCCACACTGAGCCCCCTCCTTCCTCTCCCCCTCCTTCCCCTCTCCATCCCCCCCGCCTTACCTCCTTCCCTTCTCCACAGCACCTGTATATATGTATATATGTTTGTACGTATTTATTACTCTATTTATTTATTTATTTTACTTGTACATATCTATTCTATTTATTTTATTTTGTTAATATGTTTTGTTTTGTTCTCTGTCTCCCCCTTCTAGACTGTGAGCCCACTGTTGGGTAGGGACAGTCTCTACATGTTGCCAACTTGTACTTCCCAAGCGCTTAGTACTGTGCTCTGCACACAGTAAGCACTCAATAAATACAATTGATTGATTCTCCAGAGCTTAGTACAGTGCATGGCACTAGCATAAATACCATATTATTATTATTTTCTCTGTACCTCAGTTTCCCCATCTGTAAAATGAGGATTAAGATTGTGAACCCCATGTGGGACAGGGACTGTGTCCAACCTGTCCCAACCTCCTGACTCTCTCCACTTCAGTCCATACTTCACTCCACTGCCTGGATTATCTTTCTATAGAAACGTTCAGGAAATGTCACCCCCGCCTCAGAAATCTCCAGTGGTTGCCTATCAACCTCCGTATCAAGCAAAAACCCCTTACTATTGGCTTCAAAGCTCTCCATCACCTTTCCCCTTCTCACTTCTCCTTCTCTCCTACATCCCAGCCCACACACTCCGCTCTTCTGATGCTAACCTTCTCATTGTGCCTCTGTCTCACTTGTCTCGCTGCCGACCACTGGCCCATGTCCTACCTCAGCCTGGAACGCCCTCCCTCCTCAAATCCACCAAACAATCACTCTTCTCCATTTCAAAGCCCTACTGAAGACGCACCTTCTCCAAGAGGCCTTCTCAGACTAAGCTCATTTTCCTCAGCTCCCCTTCCATTCGGCGTCACTGTGACTCACTCCCTTTGCTCTACCCCTTCTCCTCCCTCCACAGAACTTATGTATATAAGCATATATCTGTAATTCTATTTATTTATATTGATGCCTGTTTACTTGTTTTGACATCTGTCTCCCCCCGTCTAGACTGTAAGCCCGTTTTGGGCAGGGATTGTCTCTCTTTGTTGCTGAATTGTACTTTTCAAGTACTTAGTAATAATAATAATAATGTTGATATTTGTTAAGCACTTACTATGTGCCAAGCACTGTTCTAAGCACTAGGGTAGATACAAGGTAATCAGGTTGTCCCACGTGAGGCTTACAGTTTAATCCTCATTTTACAGATGAAGGAACTGAGGCACAGAGAAGTTATGTGATTTGCCCAAAGTCACACAGCTGACATGTGAGGGAACCGAGATTAGAACCCATGACCTCTGACTCCCAAGCCCGGGCTCTTACCGCTAAGCCATGCTGCTTCTCTAGTACAGTGCTCTGCACACAGTAAGCGCTCAGTAAATATGATTGAATGAATTGAATGAACGAATGAATACTGGGGGAGGCTATTGAACAAAGTACCAAGTCCTGTTGTATTTTCCAAAGCATTTAGATAGTATCCACTCCAATGGTTAATTCAGACATTGGCATATGGTGAGCGCTCAATAGACACCAAAGTTACTATTAATACAGAACATTGCACCTAATGTGTGCTCAATAAATACCATTAGTAATATTGCTATAAAAATGTGATGATGTGGCCATCTGTTCTGAAGGAAAAGGCCATTTCTCCTGTCTTGTCTTTTGCTGTTGAGTCATTTCCGACCCACAGTGACACCATGGACACAGCTCTCCCAGAACGCCCCGGTCTCCATCTGTAATCATTCTGGTAGTGGATACATAGTTTTCTTGGTAAAAATATGGAAGTGGTTTACCTTTGCCACCTTAATCATGGTAAACTAGAATTTCCACCCTCGGCTCTCTCCCGTGCCGCTGCTGCCCAGCATGGGTGAGTTTTGACTTGTAGCAGATTTGCCTTCCACTTGCTAGCCACTGCCCAAGCTAGGAATGGAATGGGTAGGCCTCTTCTTGACTCTCCCTCCCATAGCCAAGACTGGTAGAGTACTGGAAACTCTCCAGGTGCGACCCTGAGAGGCAATTTCCACTGTGCTTTTTTTAAAACTCGGTTTTTACGAGTATGAGTTTTTCTCAGTGTTTCGATTGTATGTGAAAAAGGAAGTCAATATTTTTACCAGTTGAGATTATAATTAAATATTGTGATAAGTTTGAGTTTAGCATTTTTCATGCACAGCTCATTTTCATGGCCCTCTTCGTGTGCCTGGCATTGTTGTGTCCTGACTCAGATCTCAGCTAGAAATTACACCTTGTTGCTTTTCAGCATCTCCATTAAAATACATTCCTGCCAGCTAAATCAGCACACATATTAATGAGGCTTCAGAAGAATAATTAAGCCATGAATAACAAATAGCTTCACTTAACTTTTCCTGAATGGGGAGAGAATGTTTTTTATGTACCAGAGGATTTTATATTACATAAAAAAATTGGCACTTTTATTGTTCAAAGACTCATTACTTTAAACAGATTGCCTGATAATTCCTCTTTTAACAAAATGGCGATTTACATAAGAATGTGGTGTAGTAGTATATATCATATTTCTTCATTGTGCTGGGAGATTTTGTAGTGGAAAATGAATCATTTCAGAAGCTTCCTTTATTTTTATTTAAAATTGTATTAGAGCTGCAGCAGTCTGTAATAGGTTTGGGAGCATCCTGAAAACAGGGACTTAGGTTTGAAAGGTCAGCTGGTAATACCCAGGATAAATCTGAAATCCATTCATTCATTCAATCGTATTTGTTGAGCACTTACTGTGTGCAGAACACTGTACTAAGCGCTTGGGAAGTACAAGTGGGCAACATATAGAGACAGTCCCTGTCTAATAATGGGCTCACAGTCTAGAAGCGATTGAAATGAGTGGAAACCACCCACATTTTAACAGCTTTAAAGATCTTTCACTCCGTGACTGAACTAACTGGGCTAGCTTCAGACATTTGGCTACCCGAGTCAGGAAAGTGCTTGCCATCCTTCCCTATCCTACCCATACACAGTTCTGTATGACGTCTTTATATCACTCTTTTTTTAAAATGGTATTTGTTAAGCACTTACTATGTGCCAGGCACTGTTCTAAGCACTAGGGGAGATACAAGCTAATCAGGTCCCACATGGGTCTCACAGTCTTCATCCCCCTTTTACAGATGAGGTAACTGAGGCTCAGAGAAATGAAATGACTTACCCAAGGTCACACAGCAGACAAGTGGCAGAGACTGTAGGTGCTTGCTGATGGTGATGGTGTTATTTAATAATAATAAAAATAATAATGTTGGTATTTGTTAAGCTCTTACTATGTGCAAAGCACTGTTCTAATCGCTGGGGAGGTTACAAGGTGATGAGATTGTCCCATAAGGGAGCTCACAGTCTTCATCCCCATTTTCCAGATGAGGGAACTGAGGCCCAGAGAAGTGAAGTGACTTGCCCAAAGTCACACAGCTGACAAGTGGTGGAGCTGGGATTTAAACCCATGACCTCTGACTCCAAAGCCCTCACTCTGTCCACTGAGCCACGCTGCTTCTCTGCCGAATTGTTGCTGAATTGTACTTTCCAAGCACTTAGTACAGTACTCTGCACACAGTAAGTGCTCAATAAAAGCGATTGAATGAATGAATGAATGAATGAATGTTGTTTCCGCAAGCATCAAACAACAGGTGAGCCTTGGTCCTGAGACTTCGGGCCCAGAAATCTGTGCAGAGGAATTGTTTATAAAGCTCACGGTTTGCAGTGTCACACACACTCTTTCTCATCCCTGCCCATCCTGTACCCCCTGAGACTCCGATGCCAGAAGTGAGATTCATTCAATCGTATTTATTGAGAGCTTAATGTGTGCAGAGCACCATACTAAGCGCTTGGGAGAGTACATTTCCTGCCCACAGTGAAGGATGCCCCCAGAGAAATGCTGTAGGTTCATATGACATCATTTTTTTATAATGGCATTTATTAAGCGCTTACTATATGCAAAGCACTGTTCTAAGCGCTGGGGAGGTTACAAGGTGATCAGGTTGTCCCACGGGGGGCTCACAGTCTTCATCCCCATTTGACAGATGAGGGAAATGAGGCACAGAGAAGTTAAGTGACTTGCCCAAAGTCACACAGCAGACAAGTGGCAGAGCCGGGGTTTGAACCCGTGACCTCTGACTCCAAAGCCCGGCTCTTTCCACTGAGCCATGCTGCTTCTCATTTGGAATCAATCAGTCATTTGCCATCAATCAAAAGTATTTATTGAGAGGCAGTGTGGCTTAGTGGATAGAACACGGGCCTGGGAGTCAGAAGGTCATGGGTTCCAAACCTGGCTCTGCCACATGTCTGCTGTGTGACCTTGGGAAAGTCACTTCACTGGGCCTCAGTTACCCCATCTGTAAAAGGGGGATTAAGAGTGTGAGTCCCATGTGGAACAGAGACTGAGTTCAACCTGATTAACTTGTATCTACCCCAGCACATAGAACAGTGCTTGGCACATAATAAGTGTCACACACTGGAAAGAGCACGGGCTTCAGAGTCAGAGATCATGGGTTCAAATCCCGGCTCCGCCACTTGTCAGCTATGTGACTTTGGGCAAGTCACTTAACTTCTCTGTACCTCAGTTACCTCATTTGTTGTAAAATGGGGATGAAGACTGTGAGCCCCCCCATGGGACAATCTGATCACCTTGTAACCTCCCCAGTGCTTAGAACAGTGCTTTGCACATAGTAAGAGCTTAATAAATGCCATCATTATTATTATAATAAGCATTTAACAATTACCACAATTATTGTTATAATTGTACTACTGTACTCAGCACTTGGGAGAGTTTCAGTAGTATTAATAGATACATCCTTGTCTTCAAAGAGCTTGCAGTCTAGCAGACGCTAAGCATTTAGAACAGTGCTTTGCACATAGTAAGCGCTTAACAAATACCATCATGTATATATATAAATTATAGATAGGAGGCAGCAATGGAGTATAAAGACATAAGTGCCATGGGGAATATTCTGTATGACACCACTACATTACACTACCTATGTGTAGCGTAATGTAATGATGTCATACAGAATATTGACTTGGCACAGAGTTACATGATGATGTCGTATGGAATTTGTTCCTGCCTTGGGGTTGGAGGGTTGGGGGGGAAGTGTAGGGAAGGCAGATGTGTGCAAATGGTATAGACAGCCTGCCCTGAATACACTTGATGTGAAAGTAAGATTAAGTATGCTTCTGTGGGATAAATTTGGGGTGATAAAATAGGTGCAATTCAATCAGCACAAACAATTTCAGGATCAATCGATCAGTGGCATTTATTGAGCCCTTACTATGTGCAGAGCACTGTTTAAAGCGCTTGGGAAAGTACAATACAAGAGAACTAGCAGAAACGTTCCCCACCCATAATGAGCTTACAAGTTACAAGAATGAGTTAAAGGACTGAAGTTGGTCACAGACTTTGAGCCCAAAAAATCTGCCTTGAAGACTTGTAAGCGCTAGGCTGTAAACTCCTTGTGGACCGGGAATGTGTCTGTTTATTGTTCTGTTGTACTTTCCCAAGAACTTAGCACAGTAAGTGCTCAGTGAATACAATCAAATGAATCACCAGCCACTGCAAATCTGGTCATAGAGAGTTTGGTCTCCACTACGGCATCGTGGGGATTCCTCACTCTAAGGGTCTTTTTCGACTGTCTCTGACCACAGCCTCCCACCTTCTCCAGGGCTTAGATGGGTGTTTGGGTGAGAGAGACTGGCAGATAGGTTCACTGACGGTGCTCCCCTGCAACTGTGGAAAACCTGGGAAACCAACTAGATGGCAGGGAGAAGACCTGGCCAACTTGGAGGACAGAGGGAATTGTGGATTTCCCGCAGAGCTGTAAGAATTTATTTTAGTCTTGAGCTGTGGCCATCTGTGTTTTGCACGGATATTGCCATCCCTTACCTCAGATCTGGATTTAGCTATTATCAGCTTATGGGGTTCATCCCTGCAGGAAGTTTGTGCAAAAAGAACATTTCAGTAGGTTCCAGAGAGGTTTGGATGAATTTGTGGTGAGCAGTCCACAGTGGGTCCCTAAGAGAAAACCAGGGGAGGTTGAGATCCACTGTAACTTAGAAGAAGAGGCATGGCCTAGGGGATAGTGCATGGGCCTGGGATTCAGAAGGTCCTGGGTTCTAATTCCGACTCTGCAGCTTGTCTGCTGTGTGACCTAGGGCAAGTCACTTAACGTCTGTGTGCCTTGGTTACCTCATCCATAAAATGGGGATGAAGACTGTGAGCCCAGTGTGGGGCAGGGACTGTGTCAAACCTAATTCCCTTGTATCTGCCCCAGCAGTTAGTACAGTGTCTGGCACATAATAAGTTCTTAACAAATATCACAATTATTATTATTAGTAAAATGGAAGGCAACTATCACCCAGTTCCTCCAAGCATACTGCTGCCATTTGCAGAGGCAGAATCTGGTCTCATTCGGAGTGGATTTAGCTAAAGGCAGCCTCTCCTTCAGAACCGGCCTGTCAGGGAGTTGAGGCCCAGCATCTGATTATGGTATTTAAGTGTTTACTAGGTGCCAAGCACCTGTCTAAGCGTAGGGATGGATACAAAGTAATCAGGTTGGAAGCAGTCCATGTCCAATGTGGGGCTCACGGTCTTAATTCCAATTTGACAGATGAGGGAACTGAGGCACAGAGGAGTTGAGCGACTTGCCCATAGTCGCAAATCAGACATGTCGAGGACCCAGGAATAGAACTCATATCCTCTGCCGCCCATGCTCTTGCCACTAAGCCATGCTAGTCTCAGTCTGGGCCTCCAGAAAGCTGTGCAGTCTAGGTCTATACCAGGGGATGAAGCCTGTGAGCCCCCACATGGGACAACCTGATTACCTTGTATCTACCCCAGCCCTTAGAACAGCGCCTGGCACATAGTAAGCACTATACCATCATTATTATTATTAGTAGTAGTATTATTAATCAATCAATCAATCGTATTTATTGAGCACTTACTATGTGCAGAGCACTGTACTAAGCGCTTGGGAAGTACAAATTGGCAACACATAGAGACAGTCCCTACCCAACAGTGGGCTCACAGTCTATTAACCGCTCTGGATCTCAGTCTCCTCATTTGTAAAAGAGGAATAAGATCCCTGCACACCCTACCACTTTGATTGTAAGCCCAGTGAGGGATTGTGCCTAAACAGATTATCCTGCACTTACCCTAGTGCTTGGAACACAAGTGCCTAATAAATATCATTACTGGTAACACCATTCTGCAGTGCAGAGTCAGATTTTGGACAGCTTGGAATCTATCTCGGCCCGTGGTTTCTCTAGGGATCATGGGTCACCCAAACACCCTTCCCTAACAGCGTGGGTTCCTCTCCTGGAGATTTCTTGATTCATCCTTCAAGAAGCTGGAAGGTGGCAGGGCCTTATCTATGAAGAGGTGCCAGCTCTTAGAACAGTGCTTTGCATGTAGTAAGCACTTGATAAATGCCATCATTATTATTATTAAGAGGCTTACCTCTGCCCTTCCACCCAGGCCCTGGATACAGACCAGTCAGGCAAGCTGCAAGCCTTCTGAGCTTCATTTGTTGGGTGACAAACTAGGCTACTGTTTTCATGTTGTTTTTATTCCACTACTTGATTAATGCCTGATCACCTTGTATCCCCGCCAACGCTTAGAACAGTGCTTCACACATAGTAAGTGCTTAACAAATACCATTATTATTATTATTATTATTGTTAATGTGGCTGCTGACTCCCGTTCACCATAGCACTTCCCAATAAAGTATCTCTACTCTATTACACTTAAGTCTCTTCAAGTGAAGGGGCCAACGCATAATGAATGCTTACATAAATAGAGGCATAAGAGCAGTTCATGAACACACAAACCAATGAAGACCTTCCTTAACTAGGCATTATTTCCTGAGCTCCTAAAAGTCAAACTGTAAGCAAATCCCCCCACCCTGCTAGTATAAGGAGTCGGGCAGACAAGACTTGCATTTGTTTAACTTCTTACACCTGAAGTAGTTTCACAGCCAAAGTTAAGGCTATTGACTAAGCTTAGAGAGAGAGAGAGAGAGAGAGAGAGAGAGAGAGAGAGAGAGAGAGAGAAGAACCCAAACAATAACTGTATAACCAAGAAGGAATCCTCTGATTTGGAGGAAAAGATCCCAACCCAGTTAAGCTGGTGAGGGCTCAGAGAAGGATCTGGGTCAGATCAGAGGGGGATCTGGGGAAGAGTTGGGAAGGTAGAGAAGATTTCTGCTGTGATTGGCAGATGAGCCCTGAGGCAGGAGCAGAAGCTGAACTATGAAATCCAGGTGAGCTTCAAAGGCCTCCCTCCTGCTGAGTTGCCAGCTTCAGTAGACTGGCTTGAGGGACTCTGGGTGAGAGAGCTGTCTTGAGAGTCCAAGTTGTAAACTACGTGCCTAATACAGATAAAAAATAAACTTTTGCCACCCACCCACTTCTTATCCTCATTTTCTCCCCTTCTTCCCCTTCTTTCCCTCTCCTCTCCACACACAAGATGGCTGGCATACCAATCGTTGTTGCCAGGGGGGATATTGGTCAGTGTGGTCTATTTTATTTCTGCAGTCCTTTTTTCATTTCTTCCTCAACCATTTTGGGTCCTGGCAGACCTTCAGTTCTCGGATTTAACCCTCCTGTCAAAATGAATAGAGATGATTTATGTGAAAGAATCAGAAGGATTTTTAGTAAAGGCTAAATATTTTCTCCTGCTTTTTAAAGCAGTTCATTTCCCATTTTTTGGACATCGGTTCCCAATTCCAGATGACCTTATTTTATTTTTTTTATTTTTTTTTTAAACTTAGGTGAATTTGACAATTCCAGCTTGTTTGGCTCTTGTTGCTGGGTTTTCCCCATTCTGATCTTTCCACTGAGCCACGCTGCTTCTCTCAATTAATTGTTAATTAATACTGATAGTAACTAATAATGATTATTATTATGGTGATGTTTATTAAGCTCTTACTATGTGCCAGGAACTGTACTAAATTTTGGGGTGGATACGAACAATTGGGTCGGACAGAGGTCTTGCACCATGTTTTATTTATTTATTTATTTGTTTGTTTGTTTATTTATTTATTTATTTTACTTGTACATATCTATCCTATTTATTTTATTTTGTTAGTATGTTTGGTTTTGTTCTCTGTCTCCCCCTTTTAGACTGTGAGCCCACTGTTGGGTAGGGACTGTCTCTATATGTTGCCAACTTGTACTTCCCAAGTGCTTAGTACAGTGCTCTGCACATAGTAAGCGCTCAATAAATACGATTGATGATGATGATGATTACAATACAATATTAAGAGACAGATTGGGAATATCATGTTTAATTCCATGAGTGAGATTTTTCCTCACATCTCTCCATTGTGTCCTAGTGGAAAGAGCACCGGACTGGGAGACAGGAAACTGGGTTCCAGACCCAGCTCTGACATTGCCTGCAGTGGTGAGCTTGGGCAACTTCTCTGGAGCTCAGTTTCCTCAACTCTAAATTGGGGAGAAAATAGAAGGCCGGCCCTGTGTGGGACAATGACTGCATATGATCTGATAGTCTTGAATCTATCTCTGTGTTTAGCACATAGTCAACCCTTAATAAATACCAGAAGTACTGTTTTCATCCAACAGTTCATTTAAGGCGCATGGAATTATCTGTTGGGTTTGAAAATTGCATCCGTGAGGAAAGGATGGGGCAGATTTAGGTTCTATGACAATCCAGAGAAGTGAAAAGAATCTTTCCACTAGATTAGAGAAGCAGTGTGGCTCAGTGGAAAGAGCATGGGCTTTGGAGTCAGAGGTCATGGGTTCGAATCCCGGCTCCGCCACATGTCTGCTGTGTGACCTTGGACAAGTCACTTAACTTCCCGGAGCCTCAGTTACTCAGTTCCTCTGTAAAATGGGGATGATGACTGTGAGCCCCACTCGGGACAACCTGATCACCTTGTATGCCCCCAGTGCTTAGAACAGTGCTTTGCACATAGTAAGCATTTAACAAATGCCATTATTATTATTATCAAAATGGGCGGGAAAAGGAAAATCAAAGAGATACCCAACCACTTTGCCAGTTTTCCTCCTTAGTCTTCGTAGAGTGATTAATACTCATCTGGTATTACTAGACCATGAGTCCATTGTTGGGTAGGGATTGTCTCTATCTGTTGCCAAATTGTACTTTCCAAGTGCTTAGTACCGTGCTCTGCACACAGTAAACACTCAATAAATACAATTGAATGAATGAATGAATGAATCTGGTACCTAAAGATGCCCAGTTAAAAGGGAAGGATCAAGTATTGTCAGCGGTGCTAGAAGGTGAACATCCTTAATTAATCCTTAATTCCATTTTAAATGGGAAAATGAAGTGGATTTCCAGGGTCATGTGGGAATTTCATAGATGCTGGGAGCTTGTATCCTCGAAAGGAATGGGCCAGTGATTTATCTCCAGATCAGCCTCCCCTATCCTGGCCAGGCTGAATTCCAAAGGGGAACTGGCTGTAGGGATGGATAAGGAGGTTTCGGTTGGGATCCCAAGACTGTAAGCTCGTCCTCTAGACTGTAAGCTCATTGTGGGCAGGGAATGTGCCTAACAATTGTATTCATTGTATTCATTCATTCAATCGTATTTATTGAGCACTTACTTTGTGCAGAGCACTGTATTAAGTGCTCGGGAGAGTCCAACAGAACAATGAACAGATACATTCACTGCCTACAAGGAGTTGACAGTCTAGAGGGATTTTACTCTTCCAAGTGCTTAGCGCAGTGCTCTGCACATGGCAGATGCTCAATGCTACAACTGACTGACAGAGCTGGGACTAGAACATGGCTTGACCCCCAAGACTTTAAGCGCTTAATAAATGTCATCATCATCATCACTTTCCACTGACCCACACTGCCTCTTTAGGAGATGTCATTCGAAGATGGATAGTATCCTCATTGATAGTCCTGTAGAACTGATCAGGCCTTTGAGTGACCACTTTTCCCAAAGGATAGACAGACTCAGACTTAGGCCTGACTCAGTCAGGCCAATGAAGTGGCCTGATAATAATAATATTAATAATAATAATAATAATAATAGTAATAATAAAATAGTACTTGTTAAGCGCTTACTATGTGCCAGGCACTGTACTAAGTGCCAGGGTGGATACAAGCAAATCAAGTTGGACACAGTCCCTGTCCCATGTGGGGCTAACAGTTCCAATCCCCATTTTACAGATCCAGAGTCATGGGTTCTAATCCCGGCTCCTCCACTTGTCAGCTGTGTGACTTTGGCAAGTCACTTAACTTCTCTATGCCTCAGTTACCTCATCTGTAAAATGAGGATTAAGACTGTGAGCCCAATGTGGGACAACCCGATCACCTTGTATCCCCCCAGTGCTTAGAACAGTGCTTGGCACATAGTAAGCGCTTAACAAATGCCATCATTATTATGAGGTAACTGAGGCACAGAGAAGTGAAGTGCCTTGCCCAAGGTCACACAGCACTAACCTTGGTATGGAACAATTTCCATCTGGAGGGAGACCCCCCTCTATTGGCATTGACTCAACTTCAGGGATGTAGCCTAAAGTTGGCCCGCAGGTTTGTGGTTTGCCCTGTTTGCCCCAGCCCTGGCTAGTGACACACTGGCCAGGCTGGTCCATTCTGCAATGTGACCACGAGCTGGCAGTATCACTCCACAGTGCCTTTGGCTCCCTGCCATGGGGCCAACTCCGGGCTCCCTCTCCAAACTTCCAGGAACAGGGCAAGAAAAAACTGGTCCATCACTCAGGCATCCATCCGACCCCCATATACCAAGGCCTCGTGGCGGTTAAAAATGTCCAGCGTCTCAAGAGAAAGAAACTTATTTAGGGAGGCATCATGGCCTAGGAAAAAAAAACACAAAAACGTGGGGTTAGGAAGTAAAGAGATCTGGGTTCTGACCCCAGCTATGCCCCTGGCCTGCTGTGTGAGCCCCAGTAAGTGACTTAGCCACTCCAGCCTCACTTTCCTCATCTGTAAAATGAGGACAAAGATGCCTGCTCTGTCCTTCCCCTCTCCATCCCCCCCGCCTTACCTCCTTCCCTTCCCCACGGCACCTGTATATATGTATATGTGTTTGTACATATTTATTACTCTATTTATTTATTTATTTTACTTGTACATATCTATTCTACTTATTTTATTTTGTTAATATGTTTTGTTTTGCTCTCTGTCTCCCCCTTCTAGACTGTGAGCCCACTGTTGTGTAGGGACCATCTCTATATGTTGCCAACTTGTACTTCCCAAGCGCTTAGTACAGTGCTCTGCACACAATAAGTGCTCAATAAATACGATTGATTGATTGATTGATTCTTCTCCCACTCCCTTCTGTGTCGCCCTTGTAGCTGGATTTGTTCCCTTTGTTCACCCCTCCCTCAGCCCCACAGCACTTACGGACCTATCCATAACTTAGTTATTTATGTTAATGTCTGTTTCCCCCTCTAGACTGTAAGCTCGTTGTGGACAGGGAATGTGTCTACCAACTCTGTTATATTGTACTCTCCCAACGCTTATTCATTCATTCATTCATTCATTCATTCATTCAATCGTATTTATTGAGCACTTACTGTGTGCAGAGCACTGTACTAAGTGATTGGGAAGTACAAGTTGGCAACATATAGAGACGGTCCCTACCCAACAGCAGGCTCACAGTCTAGAAGGCAGAGACAGACAACAAAACAAAACATATTAACAAAATAAAATTAATAGAATAAATTTGTACAAATAAAATGAGTACTAAATACATATATACAGGTACTGTGGGGAGGGGAAGGAGGTAAGGCAGGGGGTGGGGAGGGGGAGTACAGTACAGTAGTACAGTAAGCTTAGTACAGTAAGCACCCAGTAAATTCGATTGATTGATTGATTGATTGATTACACCTCTTCCTGTGAAAACAAATTCCCTATCCTTACCAGCAGTTGTGAGGGACCCTATTGAAAGAATCAAGAAGGGAGCATCATTAGATAGATGCCTGGGTCAGACAAAACCTGAAGAAGGCCCAACTCTGCCACTTGTCAGCTGTGAGGCCTTGGGCAAGCCACTTAACTTCTCTGTGCCTCAGTTACCTCATCTGTAAAATGGGATTAAGACTGTGAGCCCCACGTGGGACAACCTGATCACCTTGTATCCCCCAGCACTTAGAACAGTGCTTTGCCCATAGTAAGCACTTAGTAAATGCCATTATTATTATTATTATTCAATTCTTTCATTCGGCCATATTTATTGAGCACTTACAGTGTGCAAAGCCCTGCACTGAGCGCCCGGGCAAGTATGATCTAACAGTAAACACATTCCCTGCCCACAGAGAGCTTACAGTCACGAGGCAGGGGATGTGTGACACTCAGTGTGATCCCCAGGCCGTTCTCCTGAAGAAGGCTTGCCTCTCTGCTCCCTTCTCCGCTCTCTGAGGCAGCCAGTCAGCTTGGCTGCTGTTAGACTGTTGGCTGTCAGATCTCAAAGGGACTTCAGCAAAAGGAGCAAGAGATCCAGCTGCTTCCACAGGAATTTTTCATCAGCTGAAGCTAAGGCAGATCACTCGCTAATGGAGATAAAAGTGAGAAGACTAACATTGGTATTTATGAAGTGCTCACGATGAGCCGAAGACTGGTAATTCCTTGCAGAAGCAGCGTGGCATAGTGCATAGAGGCCGGGCCTGAAAATCAGGAGGTCATGGGTTCTAATCCCGGCTCCGCCACTTGTTTGCTGTGTGATCTTGGGCAAGTTACTTCATTTCTCTGGGCCTCAGTTACTTCATCTGTAAAATGGGGATTGAGGCTGTGAACCCCATGTGGGACAGGGACTGTGTCCAACGCTATTTGCTTATATAATAATAATATGATGATGATGATGGCATTTGTTAAGTGCTTACTATGTGCAACGCATTGTTCTAAGCACTGGGGAGGATACGAGGTGATCAGGTTGTTCCACGTGGGGCTCATGGTCTTAATCCCCATTTTACAGATGAGGTAACTGAGGCCCAGAGAAGTTAAGTGACTTGCCCAAGGTCACACAACTGACAAGTGGCGGAGCCGGGATTTGAACCCATGACCTCTGATTCCCAAGCTCGGGCTTTTTCCACTGGGCCATGCTACTTCTTCTTGATTGATTGATTACACCTCTTCCACGCTGCTTATATCCAGCCTAGCACTTAATACAGTGCCTGGCACATAGTAAGTGCTTAACAAATACCATAATAATATTAATTAGAGAAGCAGCATGGCTCAGTGGAAAGAGCACGGGCTTTGGATTCAGAGTTCATGGGTTCAAATCCCAGCTCCGCCAATTGTCAGCTGTGTGACTTTGGGCAAGTCACTTAACTTCTCTGTGCCTCAGTTACCTCATCTGTAAAATGGGGATTAAGACTGTGAGCCCCCTGTGGGACAACCTGATCACCTTGTAACCTCGCCAGTGCTTAGAACAGTGCTTTGCACATAGTAAGCTCTTAATAAATGTCATTATTAACAGTATTAGTAATAATAATAATTACTTGGTCATCAGATCGGGCCCAGTTCCTGTCCCACATGGTACTGGTCTAAGTGGGATTGAGAGCTGGTATCCCAGCCCTATTTTGCAGAAGAACAAACTCAGGCCCAGAGAGGTTAAGTGATTTGGCCAAAGTCACACAGCAGTCCAGGGGCAGAGGTAGGATTAGAACCTGGATCGCCTGCCTCCCGGAACCCAAGAGCTCTCTTCTAGGTTTCTGAACTATGCTACTGGCTCCAGTGTTCTGGCCAAGATACAGACTGTCTACATGAATTTTCAAGGATGTATTGATGAATAAAGAGGACATAGGCCCAGGCCAGATGAACATGCCTGGAGATCATTAAATGAGACATTGTTCGATCATTCCTGCATGTAATCAGCAACAATGTTTGTGGTTAGACCAGTTAAATAAACATACAGATGAGAGGATGACTCATTAAATCCGGAATCTGTTGCTGCCTTAGGTAGTGTCATTTCACAAGGAGAAAATATTCTCAGATAATAGTTTTGGCGACACTGCCTGGACTGAGTTGGGGGTCAAAGGCATGTGTGGCTCAATGGAAAGAGCACAGGCTTTGGAGTCAGAGGTTGTAAGTTCAAACCCTGGCTCCGCCAGTTGTCAGCTGTGTGACTTTGGGCAAGTCACTTAACTTCTCTGGGCCTCAGTTACCTCATCTGTAAAATGGGGATTAAGACTGTGACCCCCTTGTGGGACAACCTGATCACCTTGTAACCTCCCCAGCGCTTAGAACAGTACTTTGCACATAGTAAGCACTCAACAAACGCCATCATTAAGAAGACAGATGAGGTGGTGGGGGGGTCTCAGTTTGTATTCCACCCTTTTTCAGGTGAATGTAGAACTATTTGGGGCATTGGTAGTAATGTTCTTATTCTTTTTTATATTGTATATTTGATAATGTGTGTCTGCCGGCCTTTCCCCTTTGACTGCCATCTCCTCAAGGGCACATACTCAAGGATATTCACTCATTTGATCGTATTTATTGAGCACTTACTGTGTGCAGAGCACTGTACTAAACGCTTGGGAGAGTACAATTCAACAATAAACAAGGATAGGCCTTCCAGGAGTGGCTTCCAAATGCCAAGTACAGTGCTCTGTTCTCAGTTGGCATGTAATGCGTTGCTCTGCACTCAGCAGGAACAGTGTTCTGCACCAAGTACATTCCAAGGACTTTGATCTCTATGGAGTAGTAGGAGGGGTAATGGTATTTATTGATCTCCTCTGGTTGCAGGGCACTGTATTAAGTTCTGTATAAAGAGTTGCATTCTGCACCCTGATGATGCTCAGTAAATCCTGACGATGCTGACTTTTGGATCCTCCAGAAGTAACATGGTGTAGTGGATAGAGTACGGCCTGGGAGTCAGAAGGTCATGGGTTCTAATCTCAGCTCTGCCACTTTTCTGCTGTGTGACCTTGGGAAAGTCACTTCACTTTTCTGGGCCTCAGTTGCCTCATCTGTAAAACGAGGATTGAGACTGTGAGCCCCATGTGGATCAGGGCCTGTGTCCAACTGATTCGCTTGTATCCACCCCAGTGCTTAGTACAGTGCCTGGCCCACAATAAGCACTTAACAAATGCCACAATTATTATTCCCATCTCCTCCCAGGCTCCAGTGAGAACTGCCCCCTGGCTTTTAATTAGTAGAAACTGTGCATCATTTTCTTTTTTGCTTTTTTACCACCTGGACTCTCCTTTTTCTGCTTCTCTGTAGGACCAGGATACTCAGTGGGTTGGGCTGGAGAAGCTGTGGGGAGAAGAGTGGAAATAAATCACCTTTGGCAGCACAGGAAGTTGTTTTAAGTCTCCTGCCCTGGGGCAGACCAACCCCTTTTGGCCAAGAGAGGGCTGAGCCTCTACTGCCACTTGTCTATTGTGGAACCTTGGGCAAGTCAACTTCTCTGTGCCTCAGTTACCTCATCTACAAAATGGGGATCGAGACCATGAGTCCCGTGTGAGACGTGGACTGTGTCCAACCTGAGTAGCTTGTATCTCCCTCAGTGCTTAGTACAGTGCCTGGCACATAATAAGTGCATGACAAATATCTTTTAAAAACAAAAGTATGAGAAAGAGTTGCCTTCTCAGTTTAACCCAAAGACTGTTTCCATTTCAGTCTGCTGAAAGTTGAAAGTCTCTCACCTCTGACAGCAGATAATCATAATTGCAGTATTTGTTTAAGCAATTATTATGTGCCAAGCTCTGTGCTAAGAGCTGGGGTAGATACAATCAGATCAATCAATCAATCAATCAATCAGTTGTATTTATTGAGCACTTACTGTGTGCAGAGCACTGTACTAAGCGCTTGGGAAGTAAAAGTTGGCAACATATAGAGACAGTCCCTACCCAACAGTGGGCTCACATTTCTAAAAGAGTGGGCTCACAGTCTAAAAGATCAGACACAGTCCCTGTCCCACATGGGCCTCACAATCTAAAGGGGAGGGACAACAGGTATTGACTCTCCATTTTACAGTTGAGGAAACTGAGGCACCAAGAAGTGAAGTGATTTGTCCAAGGTCACCCGGCAGGTACGTGGCAGAGACGAGATTAGAACCAACGTCCCCTGATTCCCAGGCTTGTGATCTTCCCACTGGAGCACGATCTAGGCACGGAGTCTAGAGAAACTCTACCTGGAGAAATCGAGGTCCTGGATAAACTGGTCTCGTGCCCATTTTCTCATTATCAGCCCTGAGCAAATCAATGAGTTAATCAGTGGTATTTATTGTCTTCTGACTGCAAAATACCATACTAAGTGGATGACGGCAACAAAACATACAGTCCCTGCCTTGAAGGAGATGTCAGTCTATTGTGGGAGTTGGACACACACAAATGATTCACAAATCCCAGAAGCAGGGGGGAAGTGAGGACACACACACATCTCCACCGCAGACAAAACTCTGGTTCTGGGACATCCTCTAGGTTGGGGAGGAAAATGATAATCCCTCTTTGAGCCCCGTCCCACCACCAGCCCTTTGCCTTAAGTCAGATATCTCATCAGCATAGTACAGTCTATTTCGGGCCTGTATCTTTCTGGTACTGCCAGTCTTCCAAGCAGGGAGAGCTTTTCCTTGAGACTCTTGAGCGTCTTTGGTCAAGCTACTTTTTCCCCGTATCCCTCCTAGAATCAAGCAAAATTTGACACTAACGTACCTGAAAATTATCGGCTGTCTCTCTCACCTTCTCTTTCCCTCTCCCTCCTCTCTCCATCCCATATTCACCCTCCATCTCTCCCTCTCTCAGGGCTCAGCTCCAGCTCTGGAGAAGGAAAAATAAAAACATGACACTAATGGACTTCTCCTGTTCTCTTTTCAGGGGAACAGCAGCGTCCCATGCATATCCAACCATCTGACTTCGGATCCATTAGCGACATCTTGCTCTGGGTAAGGAGTTGTGTGGTTTCTCTCGTCTCTTCCTCTCCTCCATTAAGCATGATACTTCCACCCCCAACTGGCATTTTTCAAACTGACTCAAGTACAGCAGGTTCTTTTATTCTTCAAGGAGTCAAATGTGCTAACATTTCCTGAGCTGGCTGCCAGCGTGGGATCTCCGAGGCAAAGGGCGAGGACTTTTTTTGAGATGTCTATTTCTAGTTACTCACCACCCGGGCAGCTGAATGGACGAAAGGGGAGCAGGGGTCCCAATGGCCCCGGTGAGGGGGAGACCAGCCACTATCCTTCACAGTCCTTGGAGGAGGCCTCTTAATTCGCTCTGCTGTTTCATTCATTCATTCATTCAATTATATTTATTGAGAGCTTACTGTGTGCAAAGCACTGTACTAAGAGCTTGGGAGAGTGCAATACAACAACAAGCAGACACAGTCCCTGCCTGTAATTAGCTCACAGTCTAGAAGCCTAGTGTTTAGGCTAGTGTCATCAGCTCTGGTTCTCATTTTAGAAAACTTTCCCCATCCAACCGCTCCGAGGTCCTGTGGAAATTAGTGCCAATTAATGAGCCCGGTTTTCCCCTTGGGAGACTCAGAAGGGTGCTAATTCTGAGTCTGCTTATGTCTCTTCTTCCCACTGGCCAGGATCGCTGCTCGAGCCAAAGCCCAACAGGTAGAGGTGTCAGCAGCCACAAATCAGGAAAACAAACACACACACACACACACACACACACACACACACACACACACACACACACACACACACACACGAGCATGGAGATTTTCAGCCCACACATTTTGCTTCTATAATACCTCGATCTTGTCTATCTCACAGCCAACATCTCACCCCTGCCCTGCCTCTGGCCTGGAATGCCCACCCTCTTCAGATCCTTCTACAGCCCAGCCCTCTTTCTCCAGCCCAGCCCACACCTTCCGCTCCTCTGACGCTAATCTCCTACTGTGCCTTGTTCTCGCCTGCCACACCATCAACCCCCGGCCCATGTTCTCCCCCTGGTCTGGAATGCCCTCCTTCCACACATCCGCCAAGCTAGCTCTCTTCCTCCCTTCAAAACCCTACTGAGAGCTCACCTCCTCCAGGAGGTCTTCCCAGATTGAGCCCCTTTTTCCTCTCCCCCTCCCCATCCCCCCCGCCCTTCCTCCTTCCCCTCACCACAGCACCTGTATATATGTTTGTACAGATTTATTACTCTATTTATTTTACTTGTAAGTATTTACTTTTCTATTTATTTTGTCAATGATGTGCATCTAGCTTTACTTCTATTTATTCTGATGACTTGACACCCGACCACATGTTTTGTTTTGTTGTCTGTCTCCCCCTTCTAGACTGTGAGCCTGTTGTTGGGTAGGACCATCTCTATATGTTGCCAACTTGTACTTCCCAAGTGCTTAGTACAGTGCTCTGCACACAGTAAGCGCTCAATAAATACGATTGAATGAATGAATGAATGAATGACAAACAATGATTTTTCCCACCTTCAGAGCCTTCTGGAAGTCACGTCACCTCCAAGAGGCTTTCCCTGACTGAGCCCTCATTTCCTCCTTTCCCACTCCCTTCTGTGCCGTTCTGATTTGCTCCCTTTATTCACTCCTCCCTCAGCCCCACAGCACAGCATAGGTCCATAGCTGTCATTTGTTTTTTTATAATAATGTCTGCCTCCCCCTCTAGACTGTGAGTTCACTGTGGCTGGGAATGTGTCTATCAACTCTGTTGTACTGTACTCCCCCAAGAGCACAGTAAGTGCTAAATAAATATGATTGATTGAACACAACAGAGCCACTGAAGACAGCATGATCTATAATAATTTAATACGATGGAATTTATTAAGCACTTACTATGTGCAAAGCATTGTTCTAAGCACTGCTTTGCTCTTGTGATTTCCAGGTTTTTTTCTTTCCTCTACCTCTTCTCCCCTGCCCACGATTCCTGATCCAGATCCCTGCCACCAGAAGTGAAGCAGCAATGACCATTAGTGACAGGAACTTTCAAAGCAGTTTAAACCCAAAGGACTTGTGAGACCAATCTCTACCAAATTTTAATCGGCTTGCTACTTGGATGGTAAACTCTTACTAAGGAAGGTGGTTTGTAAGAGGAAAGTAGAATCTATGCATGACCTGGCAGAAAGAACCTGGGCCTGGGTTCTAATCCTGGCTCTGCCAATTGCTTGCTGGGTGACCTTGGGTAAGTCACTTAATTTCTCTGTGCCTCAATTTCCTCAGCTGTAAAATAGAAATTAGATACCCGTTTTCCCTCCTAGACTGTAAGCTTGTTGTGGGAAAGGAATATGTCTGTTACATTGTTATTGCATACTCTCTCAAACACTTAGTATAATGTTCTGCACACAGTAAGCACACAATAAATGTGATTGACTGACTGACTCTGTGCCTCAGTTTCCTCATCTGTAAAATAGGGACCTACTTACTTAGATTGTGAGCTCCATGTAGACAGGGACTTTGATTATATTGTATCTACCCCAGGGCTACCCCTCTCAGGGTCAAACTTGGAGAGTTTCCAGTACTCTACCAATCTCGACTACGGGAGGGAGAGTCAAGCAGAGGCCTACCCATTCCATTCCTAGCTTGGCCAGTAGCTAATGAGTGGAAGGCAATCTGCTACAAGTCAAAATTCACCTGTGCTGGGCATCTGAGGCATGGGAAAGAGCCGAGGGCAAAGACTCAAGTTTACCTTGGGAAAGGAGGCAGTGAAAAACCACTTCCAAATTTTTACCAAGAAAACTCTCTGGATCTACTACCAGAACGATTGCAGATGGAGGTGGGGCGTTCTGGGGGAGATGTTTTCATGGCGTCGCTACGGGCCGGAGATGACTCGACGGCATAAAACAACACAAGACCCGAGGGCTTAATACAGTGCACACAGTAGGCACTTAACAGAGACCACCATTATTACCCCAACTTATATTGGCATTGCGGAGGCAATCAATCAATCAATCAATCATATTTATTGAGCACTTACTGTGTGCAGAGCAGTGTACTAAGCGCTTGTGAAGTACAAGTTGGCAACATATAGAGATGGGCCATACCCAACAGTGGGCTCACAGTCTAGTAGGGGGAGACAGACAACAAAACAAAACATATTAACAAAATAAATAGAATAGATATGTACAAGTGAAAAACATAAATAAATAAATAGAATAATAAATATGTACAAACATATATACATTTATACAGGTGCTGTGGGGCAGGGAAGGAGGTAAGACGGAGGGGATGGAGAGGAGGACGAGGGGGAGAGGAAGGAAGGGGCTCAGTCTGGGAAGGCCTCCTGGAGGAGGTGAGCTCTCAGTAGGGCCTTGAATGGAGGAAGAGAGCTAGCTTGGCGGATGGGCAGAGGGAGGGCATTCCAGGCCCGGGGGATGACGTGGGCCAGGGGTCGACGATGGGACAGGCGAGAACGAGGCACGGTGAGGAGATTAGCAGCAGAGGAGCAGAGGGTGTGGGGTGGGCTGGAGAAGGAGAGAAGGGAGGTGAGGTAGGAGGGGGCGAGGTGATGGACAGCCTTGAAGCCCAGGGTGAGGAGTTTCTGCCTGATGCGCAGATTGATTGGTAGCCACTGGAGATTTTTGAGGAGGGGAGTAACATGCCCAGAGCGTTTCTGGAAAAAGACAATCCAGGCAGCGGTGTGAAGTATGGAGGCAACAGCTTGGGGTCCACTAAGGAGAGCTAAAGAGACGGTTTGCATTTATGTTTTTTCCTCCCCGCTCCCCAGCCTGGAGGACTCCTAACAACCAAGAAGGCTCCAAGGAGGAGGTGAATCTCAAATCATTCCATTCTGCTGCTCACTAGCTGCACCAATGGGATTTGATTGAGCTAGAATGAGACTGATTTGGGGGGATTGCCCCTGGCGTAACTCCCACCCCACCCCAGGCTTTGGTGGATTGAGTTGCCACGAGTCTGGGACTGGTCCACCTGAAGCATTTGCTCTACTTCCTGTTAGATACTTCCATTATTCATAAATCATTTGTATCCGCCTGCCACTCCTCACATAAAATTGTGTACTCCCTGAAGGAAGCGAATAATAGTAATAATGATTATGGTATTTATTAAGTGCTTACTATGTGCCAGGCACTGTACTGTCGTGGGTTCTAATCCCGGCTCTGCCACTTGTCTGCTGTGTGACCTCGGGCAACTCACTTAACTTCTCTGTGCCTGTTACCTCATCTGTAAAATGGGGATGAAGACTGTGAGCCCCACATGGGACAACCTGATTACCTTGTATCTACCCCAGCACTTAGAGCAGTGCTTGGCACATAGTAAGTGCTTAACAAATACCAACATTATTATTATTATTACTAGGCACTGGGGTGGATACAAGCAAATCCGGTTCTTCACAGTCCCTGTCCCACATGGGGCTCACAGTCTCGCTTCCCATTTTACAGATGAGGTAACTGAGGCCCAGGGAAGTGACGTGGCTTGCCCAAGGTCACACAGCAGACAAGTGGCAGAGCGAGGATTAGAACCCATGATCTACTGTCTCCCAGTCCTGCGCTCTAGCCACTATCCTTTCTCCTGTTCAAATCTGCAACTGCTTAGTAAAGAGCTTAGCACTCTGTGAACACATAACAATAATAATAATGATAATAATAATAATAACAATAATGATAATAATAATAATGATAATAATAAGGCCAAGCACTGTCCTAAGCACTGAAGTAGGTACAAGTTAATTAGGTTGGATGCAGTCCCTGTCACACTCTTAATTCCCATTTTACAGATGAGGTAACTGAGGCCCAGAGAAGTAAAGTGATTTGCCCTAGGTCACACAGCAGATAAGTGGCAGAGTTGGAATTAGAACCCAGGTCCTTCTGATTCAGAAACCTGTGCTCTATCCACGAAACCAAGTTGCTTCTCAATTAAATTGAATTAAATAGATTAATAGATGGATTAACTAGGGACCCTCCAAACCTTCAGAGGAGAAGCAATAAAAATGCCCAGAAAGCAAACAAGGGGTAGTTGTGACCTGACTCAACTGCTCTCAAAGAAGGGAGAAGCAGCTACTAAAGCCTTGGCTGAAAAGATTGAGTCCTGAGGGCCAGCTGCCAAAAGTTTCTAGTCGTTTCAGTTCCAGGTGGAAATTACAGAATAAGTTTCCAAGAAGTCATCCAAAGAGTGGCCAGAGATCACAAAATCTGTTTATTTTGGTCTTAACTGTCCATTTCAGGAGCTAAACTAACTTGTTTTCACCAACTAACCTATTTCCCGTTGACAGGAATTCAATTACAGTGTGGCTCAGTGGAAAGAGCCCGGGCTTTGGAGTCAGAGGTCATGGGTTCAAATCCCAGCTCTGCCAATTGTCAGCTGTGTGACTTTGGGCAAGTCAGTTAACTTCTCTGTGCCTCAGTGACCTCATCTGTAAAATGGGGATGAAGACTGTGAGCCCCACGAGGGACAACCTGATCATCTTGTAACCTCCCCAGCACTTAGAACAGTGCTGTGCACATAGTAAGCGCTTAATAGATGCCATTATTATTATTATTATTAATTACCCCTGAACACACCCCAGAACACACTTATCAGCTTCTAAGTTATCATCTTCCCCTCTTCTTCCCCTTATTATTCTTTTTTTCTTTTGTTCCTGGCAGTTCTTAATATAATAATTAAAGCAAAGGATAGTGTGTGTGTGTGTGTGTGTGTGTGTGTGTTTGTGTGTGTGTGTGCAAAAACCAAGGTCACACAGGAGACAAGTGGCAGAGCTGCAACTCAAACCAGGTCTCTCAATTCTTAAGATTCATGGGCTTTCCACTAGATCTCCCTGCTGTGCTTTTGAACTCGTTGTTCACAGTGCCTGGTGCTGGATTATTTTTGTTTCGTTTTGGAGGGGTTTGGGGGCCGGGGGGTTGGGGGGTTGTTTCTGTGTCTCACAGTTCTTACAGAGCTCCTGCTTGAGAAGAGCCCCGCTTTTCTTCAATGTGTGTTGTCCTACTGATCCACCCAGAGCAACTGACTCTCAGTTGTTGCTGTGTTGTAGAGAAGCAGTGTGGCTTACCATGTGTAGAGCACTGAAGTAAGTGCTTGGGAGAATACAATGTAGCAATAAGCAGAGCATTCCCTGCCCACAGTGAGCTTATGGTCTAGAGGGGGAAACAGACACTAATATAAATAAATAAATTACAGGTGAGGAAATAAATGTTGTGGGGCTGAGATGGGGAATGAATAAAGGAAGCAAGTCAGGGTGTCCCTGATGGGAGTGGGAAAAGAAGAAAGGAGAGCTTAGTCAGGGAAGGCCTCTTGGACAAGATGGGCCTTCAATAAGGCTTTGAATGGGGGGAGAGTCATTGTCTGTCGGATTTGAGGAGGGAGGGTGTTCCAGACCAGTGGCAGGATGTGGGCGAGGGGTCGGTGGTGAGATAGATGAGAAGGAAGCACAGTGAGAAGGTTAGCATTTAGAGGAGCAAAGTGTGTGGGCTGGGTTGGAGTAGTAGAGTAGTGAGGAGAGGTAGGTGGGGGCAAGGTGATTGACTGCTTTGAAGGCAATGATGAGGACCATGACATTGCAAGTACAATAGCTAGCAATAAACTATCCTTTGTAACCTTCCTATATCCTTCAAATATTACTCCCTGCCCAGTGGAATTTCATTATAGCAAAAGCCCTTCGGCTGAAACAACGAACGTAATGGGAAATCTATTAACAATTTATTAGTGAAACAGAAGTTTTCCATTTTGGAATGGTCCCGGTGGATTTATACTACACTCTATCTCTCCCTCTTCTTTCGCACTCACCCCGCCCCCTGCTTCTTCCACCCTACTTCTCACCACACGCCTCCACGGCAATGAATTCAGGAGCCTCTTCTATTTTGTTGGGGGAAGCAGCATGGCATAGTGGATAGAACACAGGCCTGGGAGCCAGAACGTCCGACCTCAGCTCAGCCGCTTGTCTGCTGGTGACCTTGGGCAAGTCACTTCACTTCTCTGGGCCTCGGTTAGCTCATCTGTAAAACGGAGATTAAAACTGTGAGTTAGACAGGGACTGTGTCCAACCTGATTTGCTTGTATCCGCCCCAGCCCTTAGTGCAGTGCCTGGCACATAGTAAGCGCTTGACAAATACCATTATTATTATTATTATTATTACTGTTATTACGATGGTGGTTTGAAAGGCTACCAGGTATTTTGTGCTCCGCACTTCAAACCTTCTCTGCATAGCCAACCCAGTGACAATGAGTGCATTGGCACAGCCCAATCCAAAAGATAGAAATAGAAATAACAATTGTGGTATTCAGCACTTACCATGTGCCAAGTACTTTACAAAATGCTGTATAGGATACAAGATAATGAGGTTGGGCACAGTCCCTGTCCCATATGAGGTTCACAGTGTAAGAAGGATGTATAACAGGTATTTTATCTCTGTTTTACAGATGAGGTAACTAAGCAGCATGGCTTAGTGGAAACAGCCCGGGCTTGGGAGTCAGAGGACATGGGTTCTAATCCTGACTCTGCCACTTGTCTGCTGTGTGACCTTGGGCAAGTCACTTAACTTCTTTGTGCCTCAGTTACCTCATCTGTAAAATAGAGACTAAGACTGTGAGCTCCACGTGGAACAACCTGATTACTTTGTATCTACCCCAGAACTTCGAACAGTGCTTGGCACATAGTAAGCGCTTAACAAATACCTTTTTTTAAGGCACATAGAAGTTGAGATTTCCCCAGGTCACACAGGAAGCCAGAGGTGGAGGCAGAATTAGAATCCGGGTCTTCTGATTCCCAAGCCCATACTCTTTCCACTAGACCAT
Organism: Tachyglossus aculeatus; assembly: GCF_015852505.1. Taxonomy (NCBI): domain Eukaryota; kingdom Metazoa; phylum Chordata; class Mammalia; order Monotremata; family Tachyglossidae; genus Tachyglossus; species Tachyglossus aculeatus. Next base: position 242,285 of record NW_024044868.1, on the reverse strand, counting down.
GCTGGAAATGAAAGTTAGAGAATATATCTGAGTTAATAATAATAATAATAATAATAATAATAATAATAATCATAATCATAATCATAGTAGTATTTGTTAAGCATTTACTATGTGCCAAGCACTGTTCTAAACACTGGGGTAGATAACAAGGTAATCAGGTTTACCTCAGCCCTAGCATCACCACCAGACTGTAAGCTCATTGCGTGTGGGGAATGTGTCTGTTATTTCATTATATTGTACTCTCCCAAACACTTAGTACAATGCTCTGCACACAGTAAGTGCTCAATGATTATGATTGACTGACTAACCACTACTGCAAAAGCAATTGAAGCCTCTCAGTCCATCAAACAATAATATTTCCTGAGCACCTACTGTGTTATTTATTTATATTAATGTCCTTCTCCCCCTCTAGACTGTAAGCTCATTATGGGCAAGAAATGTGTCTTGCTAATCTATTGTAGTTTCTCATTCATTCTTTCAATCGTATTTATTGAGCACTTACTGTATACAGATCACTGTACTAAGCTCTTGGGAAGTATAAGTTAGGAACTTCTAGAGACGGTCCCTACCCAACAACGGGCTCACAGTCTAGAAGGGGGAGACAGACAACAAAACAAATTAACAAAATAAAATAGAATAACTATGTACAAGTAAAATAAATAGAGTAATAAATATGTACAGATTAATTTGTGTTGTGACATCAGAACAAATAGAATTAAAGCTAATTCTCAAGTGCATAGAAGAGTACTCTGCACATAGTAAGTGCTCAATAAATAGCATTAACTGATTGATTGATTGATTGACTGGTTAAGAGCATTGAATTAAGCACTTTGGGAGAGTACAAGAGAATTAGTAGGCACGATCCTTGCATCAAGGAGCTTACCATCTAGGGGAGAAAGATGCAAAAATCAATTACATCTAAGTGGAAATACAAAAGCATAAAGATGCATGGCACAGTGGAAAGAACACGGGCCTGGGGGTCAGGGGACCTGGGTTCTAATCCTGATCTGCCACTTCCCTGTTTCGTGACCCTGGGCAGGTCACTTGACTTCTCCATGCTTCAATTTCCTCATCTTTAAAATGGGATGAAGTTCCGGTGCTCTCTTCCCCTTAGATTGGGAATCCCATGTGGGACAGGGACTGGGTCTGACCTGATTATTGTGTCTCTATCCCAGTGTTGACTATAGTGCTTGGCACCTAGCAAATGCTTAAAAAATCCCATTATTATTACTACTGCTACTACTACTAATGATAATAATAAATACGTACATAAGTGTTGAGGCAGAAATCTGGGTTGAGTGTCCAAGGATTTACGGGATGCACTCAGGGGATTTCTATATGAAGAAAATGGTATCATCTACTCTCAGCTGATGGGAAGCTCCTTGAGGACAGGGGCCAGACCTGCTTAACCAGACCCCTAGAACAGCAGACAGAGCCCTGCTCCATATGGATGCCCAATCAATCAATCAATCAATCGTATTTATTGAGCGCTTACTATGTGCAGAGCACTGTACTAAGCGCTTGGGCAGTACAAATTGGCAACACATAGAGACAGTCCCTACCCAACAGTGGGCTCACAGTCTAAAAGGGGGAGACAGAGAACAGAACCAAACATACCAACAAAATAAAATAAATAGGATAGAAATGTACAAGTAAAATAAATAAATAAATAAATAAATAAATAAATAAATAAATAGAGTGATAAATATGTACAACCATATATACATATATACAGGTGCTGTGGGGAAGGGAAGGAGGCAAGATGGGGGGATGGAGAGGGGGACGAGGGGGAGAGGAAGGAAGGGGCTCAGTCTGGGAAGGCCTCCTGGAGGAGGTGAGCTCTCAGCAGGGCCTTGAAGGGAGGAAGAGAGCTAGCTTGGCGGAGGGGCAGAGGGAGGGCATTCCAGGCCCGGGGGATGACGTGGGCCGGGGGTCGACGGCGGGACAGGCGAGAACGAGGTACAGTGAGGAGATTAGCGGTGGAGGAGCGGAGGGTGCGGGGTGGGCAGTAGAAGGAGAGAAGGGAGGTGAGGTAGGAGGGGGCGAGGTGATGGAGAGCCTTGAAGCCCAGGGTGAGGAGTTTCTGCCTGATGCGCAGATTGATTGGTAGCCACTGGAGATTTTTGAGGAGGGGAGTAATATGCCCAGAGCGTTTCTGGACAAAGATAATCCGGGCAGCAGCATGAAGTATGGATTGAAGTGGAGAGAGACACGAGGATGGGAGATCAGAGAGAAGGCTGGTGCGGTAGTCCAGACGGGATAGGATGAGAGCTTGAACGAGCAGGGTAGCGGTTTGGATGGAGAGGAAAGGGCGGATCTTGGCAATGTTGCGGAGCTGAGACCGGCAGGTTTTGGTGACGGCTTGGATGTGAGGGGTGAATGAGAGAGCGGAGTCGAGGATGACACCAAGGTTGCGGGCTTGTGAGACGGGAAGGATGGTAGTGCCGTCAACAGAGATGGGAAAGTCAGGGAGAGGACAAGGTTTGGGAGGGAAGACAAGGAGCTCAGTCTTTGACATGTTGAGCTTTAGGTGGCGGGCGGACATCCAGATGGAGATGTCCTGAAGGCAGGAGGAGATGCGAGCCTGGAGGGAGGGGGAGAGAGCAGGGGCAGAGATGTAGATCTGGGTGTCATCAGCGTAGAGATGATAGTTGAAGCCGTGGGAGCGAATGAGGTCACCAAGGGAGTGAGTGTAGATTGAGAACAGAAGGGGATCAAGCACTGAACCTTGGGGAACCCCCACAGTAAGAGGATGGGAGGGGGAGGAGGAGCCTGCAAAAGAGACTGAGAAAGAATGACCGGAGAGATAAGAGGAGAACCAGGAGAGGACGGAGTCTGTGAAGCCAAGGTCAGATAGCGTGTTGAGGAGAAGGGGGTGGTCCACAGTGTCAAAGGCAGCTGAGAGGTCGAGGAGGATTAGGACAGAATATGAGCCGTTGGATTTGGCAAGCAGGAGGTCATTGGTGACCTTTGAGAGGGCAGTTTCCGTGGAATGAAGGGGACGGAAGCCAGACTGGAGGGGGTCGAGGAGAGAGTTGTTGTTGAGGAAGTAATTACTGGTGGATGAGGATTAGGATAGAAGCATTAATCCTGGTTTTAAATGGGATCTGGAAATCAGTCAGGCATAGGAAAACTCATGAACTACCTAGGATTCTCCTTCCACCATTTCCCATTTCCGATAGAGCCTCTTAGGGATGGAGGGGAGGAAAGGAGGAGAAGGAGCAGCTTTTCAATTCCAGTTCTGCATTGGCCTGGAAGATTCTCCCATTTTCAGTAATGGTGGTAGAACCTTCCCAAATGGGAATATACTTTTTCAAGTTCCAGGAGATTGGGAGCTATCCAAGACCTTAACTATAGTGCTACCTATGTGAGGCTTTATCTAGTCTAAAAACACACGAGCGCACACAGATGCCCATGCACACAAACACGGGAAAAAGAAAAATAACCCATGATGTCCTCCTTTAAATCAACAAAATAACCCAAAACAGGGTTTGGTCTGTGTTCAGAGTCTGAATGAGAATGTTGTGAATTCCAGAGAGTTCTTTCTTTCTGCCTCACAGCTGGTGGCAAAGGATATTGCTACATGAAAGCTGCCCTGTCAGTATCAATCATTATTACTTGTGCTGCTACATTCCAGAGAATGAATTGGCCTCATTGGTAACTCCACTGCAAGGTGATTATCACAGACAAGCCAAACTGAACCTCCAGTTCTACAGGCAGATTAATCAGAATTGGAGAGATTATAAAGACAAGAAACACCTCTGGTGTGGAAAGGGAAACAAAATGGTTGTGTTACTCTCTTCTTACCCATCTTCCAATTACTGCATGTGCCTACCGGAATTAAAGCGAAGTGGTTTTTTTTAGAGAAGACAAAAGCGATCAACTCGAACCCTTCCTATTTTGTGTAGGGAAGTGTTTTTTTTTAAAGAAGACAAAAGCGATCAACTCGAACCCTTCCTATTTTGTGTACCCTTACAATCAATCAATCAGTGGTAATTACTGGGTGCTGCCAGTCTATCCCATCTGCTTCTTTCTTTCTTTACTCCCGGTCCTTGGTGGGAGCCCAGTTGACTTTCCATCCATAATAGTGATTATGGTGTTCATTAATAGCTGCACCAGATAGAAGATGATCAGATTGAATCAATCACTGGCATTTATGGAGTGCTTACTGTGTGCAGAGCAGTGTACTGTGTGCGTGGGAGAGTACAATGTAACAGAATTGTTAGGCAGGATCCCTGGCCATAAGGAGAAGCAGCTGGCTCAGTGGAAAGAGCACGGGCTTTGGAGTCAGAGGTCATGGGTTCGAATCCCGGCTCTGCCAATTGTCAGCTGTGTGACTTTAGATAAGTCTCTTGACTTCTCTGTGCCTCAGTTCCCTCATCAGTACAATGGGGAAGAAGACTGTGAGCCCCCTGTGGGACAACCTGATCGCCTTGTAATAATAATAATAATAATGATGGCATTTATTAAGCGCTTACTATGTGCAAGCACTGTTCTAAGAGCTGGGGAGGTTGCAAGGTGATCAGGTTGTCCCATGGGGGGCTCACATTCTTAATCCCCATTTTACAGATGAGGTAACTGAGGCACAGAGAAGTTAAGTGATTTGCCCAAAGTCACACAGCTGACAAGTGGCAGAGCCGGGATTTGAAGCCATGACCGTTGACTCTAAAGCCTGTGCTCTTTCCACTGAGCCACACTGCTCCCCAGCGCATAAAACAGTGCTTTGCATGTAGTAAGCGCTTAATAAATGCCATTTTAAAGAAAGGAGTTTACAGACCAGAGGGGAGACAGATATTAAAATGAATTCCAGTTGGATATATAGGTAAATGGGGAGGGTACAGACAGAAGTGCAAAGGTGATCAAACAGAATCAATCAGTGGTAGTTACTGAGCACTGTAGTAAGTGCGTGGGAAAGTACAATAGAATACAGTTAGTAAAGGTGATGGTAGAGGTAGATGGAAGTTGATAGAGGTGATGCAGAACAGAGAGCTAATGGGGAAAGTGAGGCATCTTGGACGAAATATAATAACGATGATAATAATAATAATGGTATTATTAAGTGCTTATTATGTGCCAAGCACTGTTCTAAGTACTGGGATAGATACGAAGTTATCAGTTTGGACGGAGCCTCTGTCCCACATGGAGCTCAGAATCTAAGCAGAAGGGAATAGGATTTAATCCCACAGTTTTGCAGATGAGGAAACTGAGGGGATAGAAGGGAGTAGAATTTAATCCCTCATTTTTACAGATGAGGAAACAGGTCCAGAGAAGAGAAATGACTTGCCTACGGTCACATAGCAGACAAGTGGCAGAGCTGGGATTAGAACCAAGGTCCTCTAATTCCCAGGCCTGTGCTCTTTTCACTAGGCCACACTCCTTCTCTACAATTTTAGTAGGGCTTTGAAGATGGGGAGAGTGGTGGTCTGTCAGATTCATTCATTAAATCATATTTATTGAGCACTTACTGTGTGCAGAGCACTGTCCGAATTGCTTGGAATGGGGAAGGAGTTCCAGGCCAGAAGAAAGATTCAGGCAGGGGGTCAGCAGTGAGAAAGATGAGATTGAGGCTCAGGGAACAGGCAGTCCTTAAAAGAGCTCAATGTGTCGTCTGGATTGAAGCAGGAGATCAGTGAAGTAAGGTAGAAGGAGGAGAGCTGATTTAAAATCATGGTAAGGAGTTTCTAGGTAGATGGGCAGTCATTGGAAGGTTTTGATGGGTGATGAGACATGGATTTAGTTTTTTTTTAGAGAAATGATTAAGGCAGCAGAATGACATATGGACTGGAGAGGGGAGAGACAGGAAGCAGGGAGGCCATGGAAGTGGCTGAGTCAGTAATTAAAGCGTGCTATAAGAGCTTGGATCAGCATGGGAACAGCTTGGGTGGAGAGGAAGGGGTGATTCTAGAGATGTGAAGGTAGAGCCGACTGGATTTGGTGGCAGACTGAGTATAAGGGTTGAATGAGAGGGATAAGTTGAGGATAATGCCAAGGTTACGGTGGTGGTAGTTGTGTCTACAGCTATGGAAAAGTCCAGGGAAGCTAGGGTCTGGGTAGGAACAGAGGCACAGAGAAATTAAGTGACTTGCCCAAGGTCACCCAGCAAGCAATTGGCAGAGCTAGGATTAGAACCCAAGCCCAGGTTCTTTCTGCCAGGTCATGCATAGATTCCACTTTCCTCTTACAAACCACCTTCCTTAGTAAGAGTTTACCATCCAAGTAGCAAGCCGATTAAAATTTGATAGAGATTGGTCTCACAAGTCCTTTGGATTTAAACTGCTTTGAACGTTCCTGTCACTAATGGTCATTGCTGCTTCACTTCTGGTGACAGGGATCTGGATCAGGAATCATGCATGGGCAGGGGAGAAGAAGTAGAGGAAAGAAAATAACCTGGAAATCACAAGAGCAAAAATCAAAGGATAGCAAGCAGATGACTTTGAAATAGACAAGGGTCCAAGCAAATCCTTGCCTAGACCTCCTGGCTGTCATAATGATAATTGTAATAATAATAACAACTGTGGTATTTGTTAAAACCTTACTGTGTGCCAGGCACTGAACTAAGTGCTGGGCTGGGGTCTACTTATTCTACTGTTCTCTCCCAAGCCTTCAATAAGGCTTTGAAGGCGGGAGAGAGTGATATTTGTGGATTTGAGGAGGGAGGGCCTTCCAGAGGCAGAACATGGGTGAGGGGTCAGCAGTGAGATAGACGAGCTCGAAGTACAGTGAGAAGGTTAGCATTAGAGGAGCCAAGTGTGTGGGCTGGGTTGTACTAGGAGAGTAGCAGGGTGAGGTAGAAGGGGGGCAAGGTGATTGAGTGCTTTAAAGCCAATGGTGAGGATTTTGTTCGATGTAGAAGTGGTCAGACAACCACTGGAGGTCCTTGAAGAATGAGGAAACATGTCCTAAATGTTTTTGTAGAAAACATTCTGGGCAGCAGAAAGAAGTTTGGAAGTTCTGAGCGGTCAGAGAGTTAGACTCAGCCGGTCTTAGACCTTGGAGGCCATCTGGTTTGGGAGGCATGGGAGGAGAATAGCACATCACTTCTCTCTGCCTCAATCGCCTCATCTGTAATTGGCACTAAATCCCCCTCCCTCCGATTTAGACCATGAGCCCCAAGTGGGACAGGGTCTGTGTCCAACATGATAAACTTGTATCTCTCCCAGGGTTTAGAAATGTGCTTGATACAGAGTAAGGTTTAACGAATACCACAGAATGAAATAAAAAGGACCCCTCTTCTACTCTGTGTCTGGGTTGGATATGTTGGGTTCGAGGTGTCGGCAGGACATCCAAGAAGAGAGGCCCTGAAATCAGAAGGAAACGGGAGACTGCAGAGAAGGAGAGAGAGAGATTGAACACATACCTTCTCCTACATGGGTCTCACAGAGGGACAGAGAACAGGAATCTTATCCTCATTTTACAGATGAGGAAACAGAGGTGCAGAGGGGTAAAGTGACTTTCCCTCAGTCACGCAGCAGGCAGGTGCAGCATGGCTTAGTGGAAAGAGCCCGGGCTTGGGAGTCAGAGGTCGTGGGTTCTAATCTCAGATCCACTACTTGTCATCTGTGTGACCTTGGGCAAGTCACTTCACTTCTCTGTGCCTCAGTTACCTTATCTGTAAAATGAGGATTAAGACTGTGAGCCCCACGTGGGGCAACCTGATAACGTTGTATCTACCCCAGCACTTAAAACAGTGCTTGGCAGATACTAAGAGCTTAACAAATATTATTGTTATTATTATTATTATTATTATTGTGTGGCAGGGCTGTGTTGAGAACCTGGGTGTCGTGACACCCAGGCCTGTGAGGTTTTCACAAGGCATCACTGCCCTTCCATCTAGACTGTGTGGCTCAGTGGACAGAGTGCAGGCTTTGGAATCAGAGGTCATGGGTTCAAATCCCGGCTCCACCAATTGTCAGCTGTGTGACTTTGGGCAAGTCACTTAACTTCTCTGGGCCTCAGTTACCTCATCTGTAAAATGGGGATTAAGAATGTGAGCCCCTTGTGGGAGAACCTGATCACTTTATAACCTCCCCAGCGCTTAGAAGAGTGCTTTGCACATAGTAAGTGCTTAATAAATGCCATTATTATTATCATCATCATCATCTAGACTTACCTTAGCTTAGCACCCCACTTCAATCCCACTTCACTCTGTTGTCTGGACGATTTTGCTACGAAACCATTAAGTCCTTACATCCCCGCTCCTCAAGAACCAAACAGAAACTTTTTACCATTGACTTTATAGCACTCAGTCACCTTGTCCCCTCCTACCTTACCACTCTGATTTCTACTCCAGTCCAGCCCCAACACTTCACTCCTCTAATGCCAACTGAATCACTGCCATCATCATCATCATCATCATCATCATCATCAATCGTATTTATTGAGCGCTTACTATGTGCAGAGCACTGTACTAAGCGCTTGGGAAGTACAAATTGGCAACATATAGAGACAGTCCCTACCCAACAGTGGGCTCACAGTCTACAAGGGGGAGACAGAGAATAAAACCAAACATACTAATAAAATAAAATAAATAGAATAGATATGTACAAATAAAATAAATATATAAATAGAGTAATAAATATGTACAAACATATATACATATATACAGGTGCTGTGGGGAAGGGAAGGAGGTAAGATGGGGGGGATGGAGAGGGGGACGAGGGGGAGAGGAAGGAAGGGGCTCAGTCTGGGAAGGCCTCCTGGAGGAGGTGAGCTCTCAGCAGAGCCTGGAAAGGAGGAAGAGAGCTAGCTTGGTGGATGGGCAGAGGGAGGGCATTCCAGGCCCGGGGGATGACATGGGCCGGGGGTTGATGGCGGGACAGGCGAGAGCGAGGTATGGTGAGGAGATTAGCGGCGGACGAGCGGAGGGTGCGGGCTGGGCTGTAGAAGGAGAGAAGGGAGGTGAGGTAGGAGGGGGTGAGGTGATGGAGAGCCTTGAAGCCCAGGGTGAGGAGTTTCTGCCTGATGCGCAGATTGATTGGTAGCCACTGGAGATTTTTGAGGAGGGGAGTAATATGCCCAGAGCGTTTCTGGACAAAGATAATCCGGGCAGCAGCATGAAGTATGGATTGAAGTGGAGAGAGACACGAGGATGGGAGATCAGAGAGAAGGCTGATGCAGTAGTCCAGACGGGATAGGATGAGAGCTTGAATGAGCAGGGTAGCGGTATGGATGGAGAGGAAAGGGCGGATCTTGGCAATGTTGTGGAGCTGAGACCGGCAAGTTTTGATGACGGCTTGGATGTGAGGGGTGAATGAGAGAGCGGAGTCGAGGATGACACCAAGGTTGCGGGCTTGTGAGACGGGAAGGATGGTGGTGCCGTCAACAGAGATGGGAAAGTCAGGGAGAGGGCAAGGTTTCGGAGGGAAGACAAGGAGTTCAGTCTTCGACATGTTGAGCTTTAGGTGGCGGGCAGACATCCAAACGGAGATGTCCTGAAGGCAGAAGGAGATGTGAGCCTGGAGAAAGGGGGAGAGAGCAGGGGCAGAGATGTAGATCTGGGTGTCATCAACGTAGAGATGATAGTTGAAGCCGTGGGGGCGAATGAGGTCACCAAGGGGGTGCGTGTAGATCGAGAACAGAAGGGGACCAAGCACTGAACCTTGGGGAACCCCCACAGTAAGAGGATGGGAGGGGGAGGAGGAGCCTGCAAAAGAGACTGAGAAAGAACGACCGGAGAGGTAAGAGGAGAACCAGGAGAGGACAGAGTCTGTGAAGCCAAGGTCAGATAGCGTGTTGAGAAGAAGGGGGTGGTCCACAGTGTCAAAGGCAGCTGAGAGGTCGAGGAGGATTAGGACAGAGTAGGAGCCGTTGGATTTGGCAAGCAAGAGGTCATTGGTGACCTTTGAGAGGGCAGTTTCCGTGGAACGTAGGGGACGGAAACCAGACTGGAGGGGGTCGAGGAGAGAGTTGTTGTTGAGGAATCCTAGGCAGCGAGTGTAGACAACTCGTTCAAGGAGTTTGCATAGGAACGGTAGGAGGGATATGGGGCGATAACTAGAAGGTGAGGTGGGGTCAAGAGAGGGTTTTTTAGGATGGGAGAGACATGGGCATGTTTGAAGGCAGAGGGGAAGGAACCAGTGGAGAGTGAGCGGTTGAAGGTGGAAGTTAAGGAGGGGAGAAGGGATGGAGTGAGAGATTTCATGAGATGAGAGGGAATGGGGTCAGAAGCACAGGTGGCCAGAGTAGCACTTGAGAGGAGGGAGGAGAGCTCCTCTGAGGATACTGCTGGGAAGGATGGGAGAGTAGCAGAGAGTGTTGAGAGCCGGGGGGATGGAGTAAGGGGGGGAGAGACTTTGGGGAGGTCGGACCTGATGGATTTAATTTTGTTAATGAAGTAGGAGGCCAGATCGTTGGGGGTGAGGGAAGGAGGAGGGGGAGGAACCGGGGGCCTGAGAAGGGAGTTGAATGTATGTAAGAGCTGGCGGGGGTGATGGGCATGGGTGTCAATAAGGGAGGAGAAATAGTTTTGTCTGGCAGAAGAGGGGGCTGAGTTAAGGCAGGAAAGGATAAACTTGAAGTGAACGAGGTTGGCATGGTGTTTAGACTTTCGCCAGCAGCGTTCGGCAGCTCGAGCATAAGAGCGAAAGAGGCGGACAATGGCAGTGATCCAGGGCTGTGGGTTAGTGTTGCGAGAGCGGCGAGGGGAAAGGGGATCGTGTGAGTCCAGCTGAGTAGAAAGGGTAGAGTTGAGAGCTGTAATCTGATCATCAAGACTGGGTAGAGAGGAAAGGGCGGTGAGGTGGGGTGTGAGGCGCTCTGAAAGATGGGTGGGGTCCAGAGAGCGGAGATCTCTGTGAGGGAGTAATACGGATTTACAGGGGAAAGGAGTGTGAGTGAGGAGGCAGGTGAGAAGATTATGATCAGAGAGAGGGATTTCAGAGTTGGTGAGGGTGGACACAGTGCAGCGGTAGGAGATGATGAAGTCGAGGGTATGACCAAGTTGGTGAGTGGGTGAGGTGGGGTGGAGGAAGAGGTTGGCAGCATCAAGGAGAGATAGAAGGCGGGTGGCAGAGGAGTCGTTAGGGATATCCATGTGGATATTGAAGTCTCCGAGGATCAGAGTGGGCATGGAGAAGGAGAGAAGGAAGGTGAGGAAGGGGTCAAAGTCGTTAAAGAAGTTGGAAGTGGGGCCGGGAGGGCGGTAGATGACTGCTACAAGAATCTGGAGGGGGTGGTGGAGGCGAATAATGTGGGCTTCAAAGGAAGGGAAGGAAAGGGAAGGGGGAGGAGGGATAGTGCGAAAGCGACATTGGGGGGCGAGAAGGAAACCGACACCTCCTCCTTTTCCGGTGAGTCTGGGGGAGTGGGAGAAGGAGAGGCCTGCACTGCAGAGGGCAGCAGAAGAGACCGTGTCGTCTGGAGACAGCCATGTTTCAGTTAGGGCGAGGAGGAGTAGAGAGCTGGAAAGGAATAGGTCCAGGATGAAAGGGATCTTACTTAAAATGGAGCGGGGGTTCCAGAGGCCACACTTGGCAGCAGCTGTCGAGGGAGGGGAGGGAAGGGGAAGGGTGCGAGGGGTGGGGAGGGTTTGCATTGGGATGAGTTTGCGGGGGCCTGGGCGGGGAGAGTGGGAAGGGGGGTGGTGATGGGAAAGGAGAACTGGGATGGGGTGGGGGCGGGGAGAAGGGGAGGGAGGGGGCCGGGAGGGAGGACCGGAGGACCTGCACTGGTACAGAGGAATCCTTGGTAGGGCATGAGGGGGAGTGGTCTTGGTGGGGGAGAGGGAGGGAAAAAGCTGGGTGGGAGAGGGGAAAGGGAAGGTGAGGAATGGGAATGGCAGTTGGGAGCAAGGGAATTGAAAGATTATTTATCTTACTTTTTATCTCACTGCCAGCCCCTGGCCCACATCCTGCCTTTGGTTTGGACTTCCCTCTCACTTCACATCCGATAGATGATCACGCTCCTCACCTTCAAGACTATGTTAAAAGCACATCTCCTCCAGGAAGCCTTCCCTGACTAAACCTTCATTTCTCCCACTCATTCATTCATTCATTCAATCATATTTATTGAGCACTTACTGTGTGCACAGCACTGTAATAAGTGCTTCGAAAGTATAATTCAGCAATAGAGAGAGACAATCCCTGCCCATACTCCCTTCTGCATCACCCTTGCACTATGATTCACATTTTTCATTCTGCCCATCCTGAGCCCCACAGCATTTATGGCTATATCTGTAATTCATTTCTTTATATTAATTCCCATCTTCCCCTCTAAACTGAAAACTTGTAATGGACAGGGAACATGTCTATCAACTCTGTTCTATGGTACTCTCCCAGGCGATTAGTAAAGTGCTCTGCACACAGTATGTGTTCAATAAATATGAATGATTGATTGGATTACCTGATCATCTCCTTCCCATCTACAAGTTCAGGCTCTGTTTTGCAGTGTTCCCAGTGGAGGAGTCCAGGAGATAATCTAGGATTTACTAGTTATTTTATCAGTCAACAAGACACTTGGAGATATAGGGAAAGCTGAGAAGTGCTTCCACTTCCTCTAGATGGGGAAGTAGAAGATGGAGGGTCCCAATGTTTTAAACCCCATTAAGCATGAACCATCATTCTGCCCCTTCTTGTGGAGATTTTCTCAGTGTTCGCCTCTGTGCTATTATTAATAACAATAATAATAATTGTGGTATTTGTTAAGCACCTACTATATGCCAGGCACTGTACTAAGCACTGGGATGGAGGGCGAAGTGGATAGAGCAAGGGCCTGAGAGTCAGAAGGTCATGGGTTCTAATCCCAGTTCTGCCACTTGTCTTCTAAGTGACCTTGGGCAAGTCACTTTGCTTCTCTGCACCTCAGTTACTTCATTTGTAAAATGGGGATCAAGACTGTGAGCTCCCTGTGGGACAGGGACTGTGTCCAACCTGATTTGGTTGTACTTCCCCCAGTGCTTAGTTCAGTGCCTGGAACATAGTAAACACTTAACAAATATCATAATTATTATTATTATAAGCAAATAGGGTTGGACACAGCCCCTGTCTCATGTGAGACTCACACTCATCCCCATTTTACAGATGAGGTAACTGAGGCCCAGAGAAGTCAAGTGACTTTCTCAAGGTCACATGGCAGACAAGTGGTGGAACCCATGTTCTATCCACTCCACCATGTTGCATTCCTCTCCCTCCCAAACAACCTCCCTCTCCACATTCCCCAGCCCCTATCCCTTCCCTCCCTCAAATAAATCTTTGTAATCCAATCGGATTACAATCGGAGGTGGGGATAATCAGTGGCAGGACACCTTCAGGCTTCAGAACCTTTTCCTTCAGGATGTCCTGCTCCCCCCACCAACAAAAGGTAGCAGTCCCAAACTGGAGATAGAAAACAGATGGAGAAATAAACTAAATAACCCTCAAAGGTGAGAGATGGGCAAAGGGTCTGTTTCCATTTTTATGGGCTCAAAAATATTTTACCAGGCAGCCACGTCTGTATTGTCTCATTAAAATCCAAAATCCAAGTTCCACCGGAGGCCAGGCTGTCTTCTGTCGAATCTACATGGCAGTAGACTGGTCTGCGGAGAAGGACACGGAACTGGGCACTAGAAGACCTGGGTTCTAGTCCTAGCTCTGCCACTGGTCTGCTGTGTGACCATGGGCAAGTGACTTGGACTCTCTGGCTCTCTTTGTCCTCATGTTTAAAATAGAGGTGAGATCTCTGAACTTCCTGCCCTTTAGACTGTGAAGCTTGAGTGGGCCAGGGACTGTGTCTGGTCTGTACTTGTACTTGTAACTTGTAACTTGTACTTCCCAAGCACTTAGTACAGTGCTTTGCACACAGTAAGCGCTCAATAAATACAATTGATTGATTGATTGATCTGTAAACTCCTGTGGGTAGAGACCACGTCTGTTAACTATTGTACTGGTACTTTCCAAGCGCTCAAATGCAGTGCTCTGCACACAGTAAGCGCCCAAATAAATGCCACTGAGTGAGTGATTGATTACCTTGTTTCTACCTCAGTGTGAGCTAGTGGAAAGAGCGTGGACCTGTGAGTCAGATGAGTCAAAGGTCCTGGGTTCTAATTCTACCTCTGCCACTTGTGCGATATGTGACTTTGTGGGTAAGTCACTGCATTTCTCTGGGTCTCAGCTTCCTCATCTATAAAATGGGAATTCGATACCTCTTCTCCCTGCAATTAGACTGTGAGCCCCAAGTGGAACAGAAATAGGATCTGATTACCAATCAATCAGATTTACCGAATGCTTACAGTGAGTACAGCACTGTACTAAGCGCTTGGGAGAACACAATATACCAGAGTTGGTTGGCTGTTTTCGCTCTACTCCAGCAAAAGTGCTCCACAAATACCACAGTTATTATTATTGTTACTGTTGTGTCCAATGAGAATATCTTGCGTCTACCCTTTGTTTCAACTAATAATGTGTGCTTAGTAAATACCATAAAGACAAAATAGAACAGCAACAGGGATCTCTTTCCGATTCCTGAATTATTTGACCCTACTGGCCTCAGGGAGTTCTTTTCTTTTGCAAGTCTGAAAAGTTTGGAAGAGTTTGTTTGTGGTGCCAGAGAGCCTCCTTCATTAGCAATTGTGAGAAACACCACCTCCAAAGAGTGTTAAAACAATTCAGATTGTTGTAAAAACAGGAAGGAGAGATTTTCTCTTTCAAACTGCTGTAGTGACTAGGTGTTGCATAAACAAAAATAAACATATATATTTAGGCTTCTCACTGATTTTTTTTAAACTTTAGCGTTCAAAGTTTCCCGCATTAGATTGTAAGCTCCTAGTGGTCAGGAATCCTGTCTACCAACTCTATTTTATTGCAAATAATAATAATAATACTAAGAAGCAGCGTGGATCAGTGGAAAGAGCAAGGGCTTTGGAGTCAGAGGTCATGGGTTCAAATCCCGGCTCCGCCACTTGTCAGCTGTGTGACTTTGGGCAAGTCACTTAACTTCTCTGGGCCTCAGTTACCTCATCTGTAAAATGGGGATTAAGACTGTGAGCCCCACGTGGGTCAATCTGATCACCTTATATCCCCCCCCAGCGCTTAGAACAGTGCTTTGCACATAGTAAGCGCTTAATAAATGCCATCATTATTACTATGTGCCAGCCACTGTTCTAAGGGCTGGAGTAGTTACAAAATAATCCGGTTGATCACAATTCCTGTCTCACACAGGGTTTACAGTCTTAATCTCCATTTTGCAGATGAGGGAACTGAGGCACAGAGAAGTTAAGTGACATGCCCAAGGTCACACAGCAGACAAGTGGCAGAGCCTGGATTAGAACCCATGACCTTCTGACCCCCAGGCCCATGCTCTATCAACTAGTATAGTGCTCTGCACACAGAAGTGTTCATTGCCATCGATTGATTAAAAATGGATTCAAAGCTTCATTGAAGGCACATCTCCTCCAAGAGGCCTTCCCTGACTGAGTCGTCTTTTCCTTTCCTTCCATTCCCTTCTACCCCTTTGCATCACCCTGACTTGCCTGCTTTCTTCATCCACCCTCCCACCCCACAACACTTATGTACATAACCTTAATTTATTTGTCTATATTAACTTCTGTTTCCCCCTCTGTAAGCTTTTTGTGGGCAGGGAAGGTGTTTGTTATATTGTAATAATAATAATAATGATAGTTGTATTCATTCATTTATTCATTCAATCGTATTTATTGAGCACTTACTATGTGCAGAGCACTGCACTAAGCGCTTGGGAAGTACAAGTTGGCAACATATAGAGAAGGTCCCTACCCAACAGCGGGCTCACAGTCTAGAAGGGGGAGACAGACAACAAAACAAAACATGTGGACAGGTGTCAAGTCATCAGAATCAATAGAAGTAAAGCTAGATGCACATCATTAACAAAATAAATAGAATAGTAAATATGTACAAGTAAAATAAATAGAGTAATAAATCTGTACAAACATATATACAGGTGCTGTGGGGAGGGGAAGGAGGTAGGGCTGGGGGGATGGAGAGGAGAGGAAAAAGGGGGCTCAGTGTGAGAAGGCCTCTTGGAGGAGGTGAGCTCTCAGTAGGGCTTTGAAAGGAGGAAGAGAGCTAGCTTGGTGGATGTGGGGAGAGAGGGCATTCCAGGCCAGCAGAAGGATGTGGGCCGGGGGTCGACGGCGGGACAGGTGAGAGCGAGGCATGGTGAGAAAGTAAGCAGCAGAGGAGTGGAGGATGCGGGCTGGGCTGTCGAAGGAGAGAAGGGAGGTGAGGTAGGAGGGGCTGAGGTGATAGAGAGCCTTGAAGCCGAGAGTGAGGAGTTTTTGCTTGATGCTTAGGTTAACTGGTAGCCACTGGGGATTTTTGAGGAGGG
This sequence comes from Tachyglossus aculeatus, assembly GCF_015852505.1. Classification (NCBI taxonomy): domain Eukaryota; kingdom Metazoa; phylum Chordata; class Mammalia; order Monotremata; family Tachyglossidae; genus Tachyglossus; species Tachyglossus aculeatus. Next base: position 226,010 of record NW_024044868.1, on the reverse strand, counting down.
GAGTAACATACCCAGACGTTTCTGCACAAAGATGGTCCGGGCAGCAGCGTGAAGTATAGACTGAAGCAGGGAGAGACAGGAGGATGGGAGATCAGAGAGGAGGCTGATGCAGTAATCCAATCGGGATAGGATGAGAGATTGAACCAATAAGGGAGTGGTTTGGATGGGGAGGAAAGGGCAAATCTTGGCGATGTTGCGGAGGTGAGATTGGCAGGTTTCGGTGACAGATTGGATGTGAGGGGTGAACGAGAGAGCAGAGTCGAGGATGACACCAAGGTTGTGGGCTTGTGAGACGAGAAAGGTGGTAGTGCCATCTACAGCGATGGGAAAGTCAGGGACAGGGCAGGGTTTGGGAGGGAAGATAAGGAGTTCAGTCTTGAACATATTGAGTTTTAAAAAATATGGAAAGCTCACAAATTTGTGTGTCATCTTGTACTCTCCCAGGTCATATTGTACTCTCCCAAGTGCTCAGTACAGTGCCCTGCACACAACGCTCAATAATTGCAACTGAATAAAGGAATAATTCTAGTATTTATTAAGTGATTGCTATGTGCCAGGCATTGTACTAAGCGCTGGGGTGGTCACAAGCAAATTGTACTCTCCCAAGAGCTTAGTACAGTACTGCACACAGTAAGTGCTCAATAAATACGGTTGATTGATAATCTATTCGAACTACCAGACAGGTTGCCAGGTTTTTACTTTGGGCTGAATATTCAAACTTTTTGAAATAGGCATTTATGCAGTAATATTGTAGAGTTGGTGAGAGTCAAGCCTCTGGAAATTAGGAGATCTGGATTCTAGTCCTGGCCCTGCAATCAGGGAGCTGCCCTCTTGGCAGCAGTGGTAAAGTTTTCTGAGGAAGAATCCCCCCAGAGAGTTCTGTGAGGTGGACAGGCTCAACAACCATCCTGACAAATAGTTGGCTAAACTGGCCAGTGAAGACTTCGGAGGCTACCAAGGCAACTAACTACCCAGTTCTGGAAATAAGTCTGCGGTCATTTTGGCTGTTAATCAACCAATCAATCAATGGTATTTATTGAGTGCTTACTCTGTGCAGACCACCGTACTAAGCTCCCAGGAGAATACAAAACACAGAATTGGTATATTAATAATGTTGGTATTTGTTCATTCATTCATTCATTCAATCGTATTTATTGAGCACTTACTGTGTGCACAGCACTGTACTAAGCACTTGGGAAGTACAAGTTGGCAACATTTAAAGATG
>NW_024044868.1:122845-224286 GCF_015852505.1 Tachyglossus aculeatus | reverse complement strand
GTGGGTGTCAAACGATTGGCCATCTTGTCCCACCTCTGCCACCTGCCAGCCGAGGGACCACCGCTCTGATCTCTTGGCAAGGCTCTGAGGTTGCAGAGGGGGCCTAGTGAAGGAGAGCCACCATCCAATCCCTCAAGCCCCCCCACCCTCCTCCTCCTGCTGCTCCGTGAGGCCCGGGGTGGTCTGCACTTGTCCCGCTCCCCAACACACTGCAACCCCTCAGACCTTGAGCCACAGAGCTAGCCGGGCAGCGCTCGGGGCCTTTGCCCTGCGCTAGCCTTGGTGGGGCGGGAGGAAGAGGTGGGGGGACATCCTTGGACATGGCGGAGAGGCGAAGTGGCAAAGGGGCAGCTGCCTCTGGGAGCGAATTCCCCAGAGGACCTTCCTCCCCCTGCCGCCTCGGGCCCCAAGCCAGGGCCTCCTGCACTCAGCTGCTTCTTAGCATCTCTCCTCCAGCTCTCACTGCGTGCATGGCCCTGTGCCCAGCACGTCTCCTGGTATGTGTATGTCTGCCCTCTGGGGAGGGCCTCCGTGTGTTCCTTTGCCAGCGTATACATTCGTCTCGCCCTCCCCCTGCCTTTATCCTCTTTCCTCCCTCCTCCTTTTTCTGTCCCGCTCCCATGTTAGAGTCCAGTTCCCACTCAATGCTCCTCCCAAGCAAAGCTTTTCCCAGTATACCATTCTCATGGGCAGGGAATGCATCTGTTATATGGTTCTATTGTACTCTCCCAAGCGCTTAGTATAGTGCTCTGCAAACAGTAAGCGCTCGATAAATACGATTGATGACAGACTGACTCTCCTGCCTCTGACCCCTTGCTCATTCTCTACCTTCTCTCTAGAACTCCCTCTCCCTTCAAATCCACCAGCCCACAGCTCTCCCCATCTTCGAGGCCCTCCCAAAATCCCACCTCCTCCAGAAATTCTTCCCTGATTGATCTCTCATCCCTCCCTGCCACGGCCTCCCAGCTCCCACCTCAGTGCCAACCCACGCACAGTCATCGGTAGACTTTAGCCCACCCTGACGTTCGTATGCTACTATTTAAGTATTTATTATTCATCTATTTCCTTTTCCCTCTTATCGGGAACTGATTGATGGATTTGTCTGGCTGTCTCCCCAGTTTGAGTGAGACTTTCTTGAGGTTGGGGATTCTGTCTTGTACCTATGTTGTTTCCTCCTGCAGAGTGAAGCAGCATGGCCAAGTGGATAGATCATAGGCCCGAGAGTCATGTGATTTCAGACCCAGCTCTACCCAGCTCCGCCACTTGTCTGCTGTGTGACCTTGGACAAGTCAACTTCCTTCTCTGTGCCTCAGTTACCTCATCTATAAAATGGGGATTAAGACTGTGAGCACAGAGAAATTAAGTGACTTGCCCAAGATCACACAGCAGACAAGTGGCAGAACCAGGATTAGAATCAGGTATGTATATGCCCTCCTCTTTCATCTTTCCATTACTTGTGTCCTACGTGCGGAATCTGCTGCAGGAAGCTGTGCGGGCTGATGAGAACAGCTGCTTCCAGAAGGATTTGGATTCATTTAGGGACGAGTGGTCCATTAGTGGCTCCCTTTAGCACCTGTATATATGTTTGTACAGATTTATTACTCTATTTATTTTACTTGTACATATTTACCATTCTATTTATTTTGTTAATAATGTGCATCTAGCTTTATTTTTATTTATTCTGATGACCTGACACCTGCTAATAATGTGCATCTAGCTTCATTTTTATTTATTCTGATGACCTGACACCTGTCCACATGTTTTGTTTTGTTGTCTGTCTCCCCCTTCTAGACTGTGAGCCCGTTGTTGGGTAGGGACCGTCTCTATATGTTGCAAACTTGTACTTCCCAAGCGCTTAGTCAGTTCTGAGCACACAGTTAGCACTCAATAAATACGATTGGATGAATGAATGAATGAATCGGTCAGTCTATGACTCTTGTCCAGTTACAGTAAAGTCAGTCATTGCCCTTCCCTCCCCCCTAGACTGTAAGCCCACTGTGGGTAGGGAATGTATCTTTCAAAGGAGAAGCAGCGTGGCTCAGTGGAAAGAGTATGGGCTTTGGAGTCAGAGGTCATGGGTTCAAATCCTGGCTCCACCAACTGTCAGCTGTGTGACTTTGGGCAAGTCACTTAACTTCTCTGTGACTCAGTTCCCTCATCTGGAAAATGGGGATTAAAACTGTGAGTCTCCCGTGGGACAACCTGATCACCTTGTAACCTCCCCAGTGCTTAGAACAGTGCTTTGCACATAATAAGCACTTAACAAATGCCATCATTATTATCATTATTATTATTATTATTATTATTATTATTACTCCCCCAAGTGCTTAGTACAGTGCTCTGCACACAATAAGTGCTCAATAAATACAATCTACTGACTGCCTGATCTGATCAATTGTACAGAAGTGGCTCTCCACAAGACTTCGGCAGACTCTTCCCTGTATTTCTTTCACTCAACTGTTCAAATCTTGATTGTTTTTTTTTCCAAGAAGTCTATCTATCTGCTACCCCAGACAACCATTCAATGGCAGCAACAGACCTCCAGTGAAGAGGTTCTCTTGGGAAAACAGTGTCTCCTTTCACATGTTATCCCACTTCATCTTTTTTTATGGTATTTGTTAAGCGCTTACTTTGTGCCAGGCACGTATTAAGCTTTGGAGTAAATACAAGTTAATCAGGCTGGACACAGTCCCTGTCTCACATGGGACCCACAGTCTTAACCCTTATTTTACATATGCGGTAACTGAGACACAGAGAAATGTATGACTTGCCCCAAATCACAGAGCAGAAAAAGTGGCAGAGCCAGAATTAGAACCTTAGGTCCTTCCGATTTCCAGGCCCAGGCTCTATCCCACTAGGCCATGCCGCTTCTCAACACATCTCTGGGAGAATAAAAAAGATTGTGGTCTACTGGGAAGAACACAGGACTGAGAGTCTGGAAACCTGGGTTGTAATCTTCAGCTCAGCAGCTTGCCTAGGGGTGACCTTTAGCAACTTGCCTAATATCTCTGTGCCTCGATTTCCTCATCTAAAAAGTGGGGATTAAATACCTGCTCACCCTCCACCTTAGACAGGACCCCAGTCAATCAATGGTGTTTATTGAGTGATTACTGTGTGCACAGAATTGTTACTAAGCACTTGGGAGAGTACAATATTGCAGAGTTGGTAGACACATTCCCTGCCCACTACAGTCTAGAGCTTTCAAGCCCCCATGAGGGTCAGGGACTGTGTCAGATCCGGTTGTCATGTAGCTATCCCGATGCTTAGCACAGTGTTTGTCACCTAGTAAGGACTAAACAAAATGCACAGTTACCAGATGAGGAAACTGAGGTCCAGAGAGCTTACGTGACTTACCCAGGGCCACCCAACAAACCAGTGACAGAGGAATGACTAGAAGCCAGTAGTGGGAATAATGGTATTTATTAGTGCAATACACTGTACTAAGTACCTGGGAAGTATAAACCAAAGAAATTACATTCCCGGCCCCTTAACATCTTACCCTTTAACAGGTAGACAGACATAAAAATAAAAATGACATTCAGATCCCAGTGCTCAGCCCCAGGATCTCTCCACTGTTCATTCATTCATTCAATCGTATTTATTGACCCCTTACTGTCGGCAGAACAGTGTACTAAGTGATTGGAAAGTACAATTCAGGAACAGCGAGAGACAATTCCTGCTCACAGACTAGAAGGGAGGAGACAGACATCAAAACAAGTAAACAGACATTAATATAAATAAATAGAATTATAGATATGTACATATATAAACCAGTGCTGTGGGGCGCGGAGGCGGGTAGAATGAGGGGAGTGAGTTAGGGTGACGGGAAGGGGAGGGGGAGCTGAGGAAAAGGGGGGCTTAGTTTGGGAAGGTCTCTTGGAGGAGGTGAGCCTTCAGTGGGGCTTTGAAGGGGGGAAGTGTGGTTGTTTGGCAAATTTGAGAAGGGAGGGCATTCCAGGCCAGAGGTAGGGCGTGGGCAAGGGCTCAAAGATTTATATAGATATGTCTTCTAGACTGTGAGCCCGCTGTTGGGTTGGGACCATCTCTACGTGTTGCCTACTTGTACTTCCCAAGCGCTTAGTACAGTACACTGCACACAGTAAGCACTCAATAAATATGATTGAATGAATTTGCACCAGAGTAGTGGAGCGTACAGGCTGGAATGTAGAAGGAGGGAAGGGAGGTGAGGTAAGAGGGAACAAGGCGATGAAGACCTCTGAAGCCAGTAGTTAGGAGTTTTTGCTTGATACGGAAGTTGATAGTTCTGTTTCAGTAGAAAGATAATCTGGGCAGCAGAGTGAAGTATAGACTGAAGTAGGGAGAGACAGCAGGTTGGAAGGTCAGAAAGGAGGCTGATGCAGTCATCCAGTTGGGATAGAATGAGTGATTGTACTTGAGTGGTACTAGAACCTGCTGCCTCCCTTTCAGAATGCTCCTTTCCACCTGCAGTTTACTAACTGCTTAAATCCAATCATTCCTGCATTTCCCTAGGGCCCAGGGATAATTTATCCATTGGAATCCGCTAGCATGAGTTCAGCATGACCCATGACGATGACCTTGGGAAGCCACAGCAGGTGTCTACATAATTGTCGAAAAGCCACCGGGACTTTTCATATTCTTCTAAGGAAAGACCTCTAAGCTACCTAAGGACAGACCCACGGAAAATGAATTATTTCTCAGCTTTCATCGGTGAATCATGTCTGAGATCATCTTCAACCATGACTTCATCTGAGGGATGGAATCAAATGAGTCACAGCTTAGGTCCCTGCATTTTAATTAGAGCTCAGAATGGAGGGCCAAGTCATTCTGATCCATTCATTCATTCATTCAAATTTATTGAGCACTTACTCTGTTCAGAGCACTGTACTAAGCGCTTGAAACAAACAATTTGGCAACAGATAGAGACAATCCCTACCCAAAAACGGGATCACAGTCTAGAAGCGGGGAGGCAGACAATAAAACAAAACAAGTAGACAGGCATCAATAGCATCCAGACCAGTTTAGCCCTAATGGGGAGCTCTGGCCCAGAGGCTTCTGGGAACCAGCTAACCCTGCTGGTTTCACTGCACTCTCAACCTGACTCCAGATGGTTTTCTAAATGAAAACCTTAAAAGTCCTTAAGGTCCTCTAGACTGTAAGCCTGTTAAGGGCATGGAACGCCTCTGCCAATTCTGTTGTCTTACACTCTCCCAAGTGCTTAGTACAGTGCTCTGCACATAATAAATGCTCAATAGAGAAAGAGCATGGCCTAGTAGATAGAGCACAGGCCGGGGAGTTAGAAGAACCTGGGTTCCAATTGCAGCTCTGCCACACGTCTGATTTGTGACCTTGGGCAAACACTTAATAGTGAGCCCTTCGGGGGACAGAGACTTAGTCAAACCTGATGATCTCACCCTCGGCTTCAAGGCTCTCCATCATCTTGCCCACTCCTACCTCACCTCCCTTCTCTCCTTCTCCAGCCCAGCCCGCACCCTCCGCTCCTCTGCCTCTAATCTCCTCATCGTGCCTCGTTCTCATCTGTCTGCCGTCAACCCCCAGCCCATGTCATCCCCCTGGCCTGGAATGCCCTCCCTCCCCACATCCACCAAGCTAGCTCGCTTCGTCCCTTCAAGGCCCTACTGAGAGCTCACCTCCTCCAGGAGGCCTTCCCACACTGAGTCCCCTCCTTCCTCTTCCCCTCCTTCCCCTCTCCATCCCCCCCGCCTTACCTCCTTCCCTTCTCCACAGCACCTGTATATATGTATATATGTTTGTACGTATTTATTACTCTATTTATTTATTTATTTTATTTGTACATATCTATTCTATTTATTTTATTTTGTTAATATGTTTGGTTTTGTTCTCTGTCTCCCCCTTCAAGACTGTGAGCCCACTGTTGGGTAGGGACAGTATCCACATGTTGCCAACTTGTACTTCCCAAGCGCTTAGTACAGTGCTCTGCACACAATAAGCACTCAATAAATACTATTGATTGATTCCCCAGAGCTTAGTACAGTACATGGCACTAGCATAAATACCATATTATTATTATTTTCTCTGTACCTCAGTTTCCCCATCTGTAAAATGGGGATTAAGATTGTGAACCCCATGTGGGACAGGGACTGTGTACAACCTGTCCCAACCTCCTGACTCTCCCCACTTCAATCCATACTTCACTCCACTGCCTGGACTATCTTTCTATAAAAACGTTTAGGAAATGTCACCCCCACCTCAAAAATCTCCAGTGGTTGCCTAGCAACCTCCGTATCAAGCAAAAACCCCTTACTATTGGCTTCAAAGCTCTCCATCACCTTGCCCCTTCTCACTTGTCCTTCTCTCCTACATCCCAGCCCACACACTCCACTCTTCTGATGCTAACCTTCTCATTGTGCCTCTGTCTCACCTGTCTCGCTGCCGACCACTGGCCCATGTCCTATCTCAGCCTGGAACACCCTCCCTCCTCAAATCCACCAAACAATCACTCTTCCCCATTTCAAAGCCCTACTGAAGATGCACCTTCTCCAAGAGACCTTCTCAGACTAAGCTCATTTTCCTCAGCTCCCCTTCCATTTGGCGTCACTGTGACTCGCTCCCTTTGCTCTACCCCTTCTCCTCCCTCCACAGAACTTTTGTATATAAGCATATATCTATAATTCTATTTATTTATATTGATGCCTGTTTACTTGTTTTGACATCTGTCTCCCCCCGTCTAGACTGTTAGCCCGTTTTGGGCAGGGATTGTCCCTCTTTGTTGCTGAATTGTACTTTTCAAGCACTTAGTAATAATAATAATAATGTTGATATTTGTTAAGTGCTTACTATGTGCCAAGCACTGTTCTAAGCACTAGGGTAGATACAAGGTAATCAGGTTGTCCCACGTGAGGCTTACAGTTTAATCCTCATTTTACAGATGAAGGAACTGAGGCACAGAGAAGTTATGTGATTTGCCCAAAGTCACACAGCTGACATGTGAGGGAACCGAGATTAGAACCCATGACCTCTGACTCCCAAGCCCGGGCTCTTACCGCTAAGCCATGCTGATTCTCTAGTACAGTGCTCTGCACACAGTAAGTGCTCAGTAAATATGATTGAGTGAATTGAATGAACGAATGAATACAGGGGGAGGCTATTGAACAAAGTACCAAGTCCTGTGGTATTTTCCCAAGCATTTAGATAGTATCCACACCAGTGGTTAATTCAGACATTGGCATATGGTGAGCACTCAACAGACACCAAAGTTACTATTAATACAGAACATTGCACCTAATGTGTGCTCAATAAATACCATTAGTAATATTGCTATAAAAATGTGATGACGTGGCCATCTGTTCTGAAGGAAAAGGCCATTTCTCCTGTCTTGTCTTTTGCTGTTGAGTCATTCCCGACCCACAGTGACACCATGGACACAGCTCTCCCAGAACGCCCCAGTCCCCATCTTTAATCGTTCTGGTAGTGGATCCATAGTTTTCTTGGTAAAAATATGGAAGTGGTTTACCTTTGCCACCTTAATTACGGTAAACTAGAATTTCCACCCTTGGCTCTCTCCCGTGCCGCTGCTGCCCAGCATGGGTGAGTTTTGACTTGTAGCAGATTTGCCTTCCACTTGCTAGCCACTGCCCAAGCTAGGAATGGAATGGGTAGGCCTCTTCTTGACTCTCCCTCCCATAGCCAAGACTGGTAGAGTACTGGAAACTCTCCAGGTGCGACCCTGAGAGGCAATTTCCACTGTGCTTTTTTTAAAAACTCGGTTTTTACGAGTATGAGTTTTTCTCAGTGTTTCGATTGTATGTGAAAAAGGAAGTCAATATTTTTACCAGTTGAGATTATAATTAAAATATTGAGATAAGTTTGAGTTTAGCATTTTTCACATACAGCTCATTTTCATGGCCCTCTTCATGTGCCTGGCATTGTTGTGTCCCGACTCAGATCTCAGCTAGAAATTACACCTTGTTGCTTTTCAGCATCTCCATTAAAATACATTCCTGCCAGCTAAATCAGCACACATATTAATGAGGCTTCAGAAGAATAATTAAGCCATGAATAACAAATAGCTTCACATAACTTTTCCTGAATGGGGAGAGAATGTTTTTTATGTACCTGAGGATTTTATATTACATAAAAAATTGGCACTTTTATTGTTCAAAGACTCATTACTTTAAACAGATTGCATAGGAATGTGGTGTCATAGTATATATCATATTTCTTCATTGTGCTGGGAGATTTTGTAGTGAAGAATGAATCATTTCAGAAGCTTCCTTTATTTTTATTTAAAATCATATTAGAGCTGCAGCAGTTTGTAATAGGTTTGGGAGCATCCTGAAAACAGGGACTTAGGTTTGAAAGGTCAGCTGGTAATACCCAGGATAAATCTGAAATTCATTCATTCATTCAATCGTATTTGTTGAGCACTTACTGTGTGCAGAGCACTGTACTAAGCGCTTGGGATGTATAAGTGGGCAACATATAGAGACGGTCCCTGTCTAATAATGGGCTCACAGTCTAGAAGGGATTGAAATGAGTGGAACCCACCCGCATTTTAACAGCTTTAAAGATCTTGCACTCCGTGACTGAACGAACTGGGCTAGCTTCAGACATTTGGCTACCCGAGTCAGGAAAGTGCTTGCCATCCTTCCCTATCCTACCCATACACAGTTCTGTATGACGTCTTTATATCACTCTTTTTTTAATGGTATTTGTTAAGCACTTACTATGTGCCAGGCACTGTTCTAAGCACTAGGGGAGATACAAGCTAATCAGGTCCCACATGGGGCTCACAGTCTTCATCCCCCTTTTACAGATGAGGTAACTGAGACTCAGAGGAATGAAATGACTTACCCAAGGTCACACAGCAGACAAGTGGCAGAGACTGTAGGTGCTTGCTGATGGTGATGGTGTTATTTAATAATGGTAAAAATAATAATGTTGGTATTTGTTAAGCACTTACTATGTGCAAAGCACTGTTCTAAGCGCTGGGGAGGTTACAAGGTGATGAGATTGTCCCACAGGGGGCTCACAGTCTTCATCCCCATTTTCCAGATGAGAGAACTGAGGCCCAGAGAAGTGAAGTGACTTGCCCAAAGTCACACAGCTGACAAGTGGCGGAGCTGGGATTTAAACCCGTGACTTCTGACTCCAAAGCCCTCACTCTGTCCACTGAGCCACGCTGCTTCTCTGCCGAATTGCTGCCGAATTGTACTTTCCAAGCACTTAGTACAGTACTCTGCACACAGTAAGTGCTCAATAAAAGCGATTGAATGAATGAATGAATGAATGAATGAATGAATGTTGTTTCCCCATGCATCAAACAACAAGTGAGCCTTGGTCCTGAGACTTCGGGCCCAGAAATCTGTGCAGAGGAATTGTTTATAAAGCTCACGGTTTGCAGTGTCACACACACTCTTTCTCATCCCTGCCCATCCTGTACCCCCTGAGGCTCTGAATGCCAGAAGTGAGATTCATTCAATCGTATTTATTGAGAGTTTACTGTGTGCAGAGCACCATACTAAGTGCTTGGGAAAGTACAATATAACAATAAACAGACACATTTCCTGCCCACAGTGAAGGATGCCCCCAGAGAAATGCTGTAGGTTCGTATGACATCATTTTTTTATAATGGCATTTATTAAGCACTTACTATATGCAAAGCACTGTTCTAAGCACTGGGGAGGTTACAAGGTGATCAGGTTGTCCCACGGGGGGCTCTCAGTCTTCATCCCCATTTGACAGATGAGGGAACTGAGGCACAGAGAAGTGAAGTGACTTGCCAAAAGTCACACAGCAGACAAGTGTCAGAGCTGGGGTTTGAACCCGTGACCTCTGACTCCAAAGCCCGGGCTCTTTCCACTGAGCCATGCTGCTTCTCATTTGGAATCAATCAGTCATTTGCCATCAAACAAAAGTATTTATTGAGAGGCAGTGTGGCTTAGTGGATAGAACACGGGCCTGGGAGTCAGAAGGTTATGGATTCTAAACCCGGCTCTGCCACATGTCTGCTGTGTGACCTTGGGCAAGTCACTTCAATGGGCCTCAGTTACCCCATCTGTAAAAGGGAGATTAAGAGTGTGAGTCCCATGTGGGACAGAGACTGAGTTCAACCTGATTAACTTGTATCTACCCCAGCACATAGAACAGTGCTTGGCACATAATAAGTGTCACACACTGGAAAGAGCACGGGCTTCGGAGTCAGAGATCATGGGGTCAAATGCCGGCCCCGCCACCTGTCAGCTGTGTGACTTTGGGCAACTCACTTAACTTCTCTGTACCTCAGTCATGTCATTTGTTGTAAAATGGGGATGAAGACTGTGAGCCCCCCCATGGGACAATCTGATCACCTTGTAACCTCCCCAGTGCTTAGAACAGTGCTTTGCACATAGTAAGCGCTTAATAAATGCCATCATTATTATTATTATAATAAGCATTTAACAATTTCCACAATTATTGTTATAATTGTACTACTGTACTCAGCACTTGGGAGAGTTTCAGCAGTATTAGTAGATACATCCTTGCCTTCGAAGAGCTTGCAGTCCAGCAGACACTAAGCATTTAGAACAGTGTTTTGCACATAGTAAGCGCTTAACAACTACGATCATGTATATATATAAATTATAGATAGGAGGCAGCAATGGAGTATAAAGACATAAGTGCCATGGGGAATATTCTGTATGACATCACTACATTACACTACCTATGTGTAGCGTAATGTAATGATGTCATACAGAATATTGATTTGGCACAGAGTTACATGATGATGTCATATGGAATTTGTTCCTGCCTTGGGGTTTGGGAGTGGTGGGGGGAAAGTGTAGGGAAGGCAGATGTGTGCAAATGGTATAGACAGCCTGCCCTGAATACACTTGATGTGAAAGTAAGATTAAGTATGCTTCTGTGGGATAAATTTGGGGTGACAAAATAGGTGCAATTCAATCAGCACAAACAATTTCAGGATCAATCGATCAGTGGCATTTATTGAGCCCTTACTATGTGCAGAGCACTGTTTAAAGCGCTTGGGAAAGTACAATACAAGAGAACTAGCAGAAACGTTCCCCACCCATAATGAGCTTACAAGTTACAAGAATTAGTTAAAGGACTGAAGTTGGTCACAGACTTTGAGCCCAAAAAATCTGGCCTGAAGACTTGTAAGCTCTAGACTGTAAACTCCTTGTGGACAGGGAATGTGTCTGTTTATTGTTCTGTTGTACTCTCCCAAGAACTTAGCACAGTAAGTGCTCAGTGAATACAAGCAAATGAATCACCAGCCACTGCAAATCTGGTCAGAGAGAGTTTGGTCTCCACTACAGCATCGTGGGGATTCCTCACTCTAAGGGTCTTTTTCGACTGTCCCTGACCACAGCCTCCCACCTCCTCCAGGGCCTAGATGGGTGTTTGGGTGAGAGAGACTGGCAGATAGGTTCACTGATTGTGCCCGCCTGCAACTGTGGAAAACCTGGGAAACCAACTAGATGGCAGGGAGAAGACCTGGCGAACTTGGAGGACAGAGGGAATTGTGGATTTCCCGCAGAGCTGTAAGAATTTATTTTAGTCTTGAGCTGTGGCCATTTGTGTTTTGCACAGATATTGCCATCCCTTACCTCAGATCTGGATTTAGCCATTATCAGCTTATGAGATTCATCCCCGCAGGAAGTATGTGCAAAAGAACATTTCAGTAGGTTCCAGAGAGGTTTGGATGAATTTGTGGTGAGCAGTCCACAGTGGGTCGCTAAGAGAAAACCGGGGGAGGGTGAGATCCACTGTAACTTAGAAGAAGAGGCATGGCCTAGGGGATAGTGCATGGGCCTGGGATTCAGAAGGTCCTGGGCTCTAATTCCGACTCTGCAGCTTGTCTGCTGTGTGACCTCGGGCAAGTCACTTAACGTCTTTGTGCCTTGGTTACCTCATCCGTAAAACGGGGATGAAGACTGTGAGCCCAGTGTGGGGCAGGGACTGTGTCGAACCTAATTCCCTTGTATCTGCCCCAGCAGTTAGTACAGTGTCTGGCACATAATAAGTGCTTAACAAATATCACAATTATTATTATTAGTAAGATGGAAGGCAACTATCACCCAGTTCCTCCAAGCATACTGCTGCCATTTGCAGAGGCAGAATCCGGTCTCATTCAGAGTGGATTTAGCTAAAGGCAGCCTCTCCTTCAGAATCGGCCTGTCAGGGAGTTGAGGCCCAGCATCTGATTATGGTATTTAAGTGTTTACAAGGTGCCAAGCACCTGTCTAAGCGTAGGGATAGATACAAAGTAATCAGGTTGTAGTCCATGTCCCACGTGGGGCTCATGGTCTTAATTCCAATTTGACAGATGAGGGAACTGAAGCACAGAGGAGTTGAGCGACTTGCCCATAGTTGCAAATCAGACATGTCAAGGACCCAGAAATAGAACTCATGTCCTCTGCTGCCCATGCTCTTGCCACTAAGCCATGCTATTCTCAGTCTGGGCCTCCAGAAAGCTGTGCAGTCTAGGGCTATACCAGGGGATGAAGCCTGTGAGCCCCCACATGGGACAACCTGTATCTACCCCAGCCCTTAGAACAGCGCCTGGCACATAGTAAGCACTATACCATAATCATTATTATTATTATTATTAACTGCTCTGGATCTCAGTCTCCTCATCTGAAAAAGAGGAATAAGATCTCTGCACACCCTACCACTTTGATTGTAAGCCCAGTGAGGGATTGTGCCTAAACAGATTATCCTGCACTTACCCTAGTGCTTGGAACACAAGTGCCTAATAAATATCATTACTGGTAACACCTTTCTGCAGCGCAGAGTCAGATTTTGGACAGCTTGGAATCTATCTCGGTCCGTGGTTTCTCTACGCATCATGGGTCACCCAAACCCCCTTCCCTAGCAGCGTGGGTTCCTCTCCTGGAGATTTCTTGATTCATCCTTCAAGAAGCTGGAAGGTGGCAGGGCCTTATCTACGAAGAGGTGCCAGCGCTTAGAACAGTGCTTTGCACGTATTAAGCACTTGATAAATGCCATCATTATTATTATTAAGAGGCTTACCTCTGCCCTTCCACCCAGGCCCAGGATACAGACCAGTCAGGCAAGCTGCAAGCCTTCTGGGCTTCATTTGTTGGGTGACAAACTAGGCTACTGTTTTCATGTTGTTTTTATTCCACTACTTGATTAATGCCTGATCACCTTGTATCCCCGTCAGCGCTTAGAACAGTGCTTCACACATAGTAAGTGTTGTTCACAGCGGACTTGACATGACTGACTCCATTTTGTATATGCTGACGGTAACCCTCCATTTCTGCAGGCTGAGAGAACAAGTTTGTAAAAGATGCCTTCAAGGCCATCAACAAGTAACACCCATCCGAAGAGAATTTACATCCCTATTACCTATCTATTCAAGGCCATAGGGCACAAGAATTTACATCCCCATTACCTATCTATGCAAGGCGTGGGAACGGAGAACAAAGATAATCTGTAACATCCTGCCGGTCCCAATTCCTGAAATTTCCAAATGCCCCATTCCCATGTTGCTGTAACTCAATAAAAGACACAGTGATATTGAGATCGGGGCTGCTTGTCACTCGTACCTCTCCCGGGAGGTGAACGGACAGGTAGCCACTTTCCTTCTTTGCTGCTCTATCTGAACTCATGTCTCCGAGTCATTTTTCCCATCTGCATCACCACCCTGGGTTCAAGAACCCTGCGGCTGATTTACACTGATTAACCTATTTTGCACCCTACTTGTCGATAACAGTAGCTTCTTTGGCAACCACGAAGGGACCCTCGTGCTGTGATCTGGATAGGAACAACCTCCGTGGGTGAGAACGGCTGACTCCACCGAGCTCGAATAATCCGTAAGTAAGGATCCACTTTTAGGGTCTGAGTCTCCCCTTCTCTCCTTCTGGGTTGTTAATTTGGAGCGCCCAGTGGAGTTTCGGGTTAGCGGTTTCTTCCTCCTCCGTTTACACGGTGGTGGATGGTTTCTCCCCCCTTCGGTTAGAAGGGGCGGGTGGTTTCTCCTCCTGGGTTAAGAGGTGGTTTGTTTACCTCAGAAGACATTCTGAGGGGGCCTAGGAGACGTCCTAGGGGTTCTTTCCGGGTTGAGTGGAAAGGGGGTTCCGGTTGTTGGAACCATGGGCGCGAGTCTCTCTAAGACTAGTTGGTGCATGGCTAAAGTTCTCCAATCATGGGACTAGGGTCACTTACCTGTAACTAAAGGAATGCCTAAAAAACAACTTGTAGGGTGTCACAAGGCCCGGACTAAGTTCTGGGACCAACAGGGCTATTCTTTCTGGCCCAAGGGAAGGTCTTTTGATCCTCAAACTCTTCACAAACTCCGGGAGGTTTTATCTTGTTCTCGGTCTGATGAAATGTGCTATTGGTATTGTTGGGCTGAAGTTAGTGAGAATCAGTCCTCTCAGACTGAAGTAGCAACATTGTCACCTGTGGCAGAAAAGGCTGCGTTGCCTTCAGTCCCGAGTCCGCAGTCCCACTCAGCGGACCTGATAGGTACCCCAGTTCCTATCCCCCCCTGCTTATTTACCTCTGGTACCACTTCTAGCCCGTGTTCGTGAGCGCTACCAGCAGATCCTGGGGCGGGCGGGAACATCGTAGTAGCCGGAGTAAGGGCTCATGTCCCTTTCGAGCCCCAAACCCTTATAACCTGGCAGCAGAATACTCCACCCTTTCAAAAAAATCCTCAGGAAGTGTATCGAGGGGTCCTGGGAATTTTTAGAACCCATTTTACTACTTGGGTGGATGTAGAAGAGCTGCTTGAATTGTTTTTCACTTCTGATAAGCGCTCCGGTCTCAGAGCCTTGACTGTAAAGTTAGAGAACAATGATCAGCCTCATGTGGTGTGGCCAACAATTGAACCTAATTGGAATTTAAATGTGGAAATAGATTGGAATCGCCTTAATCAAGGGCGTCAGACTCTCATGGCTGCCATCCGAGAACAGGGCTGTAAACCTCCTAACTGGGACTTCTTTCATGGGATGGCCCAGAATGAAGGGGAAACCTCTGATGAATTTTTTCACTAGTCTTAGTGAGAGAGAAGAGATGATGGTTAAAAGAATTGTATGTGTATAAAGGAAGAAGGAGGGAAAAGGAGAAAGAAAAGAGAAGGTGAAGCAATTGTAGTTGAGGGAAATTGTTCAAGCATCTACACCTTGCCAAGCAGGTGTCCCATAAGGGCGGAATGATGGGTGGAGAGATTGCCTCTGAAGGAAATTGTATGTGTATGAAGGTTAGAGTAAGTGTGTGTGAAGGAGAAAGAGAAGGGACACGCGGAATTTTAGTCGAATGTCGGTGTCCTTGTAATACTCCTGTGTTGCCTGTGTGAAAACCAGGCTCCCCTCTCTCCTAATGTTTAGTCCAGGACTTGCGTGCAATTAACTCTTACGTTTTGCCTATGCATGTTGTGGTTCCTAGTCCCACGGCAGTAGTTAGCTCCGTGAGCCCCAAAGCAACCTGCTTTACTTGTATTGATCTAACTGGTGCTTTCTTTACTATCCCAGTGTCCTGTGAGAGCCAGTACATTTTTGCCTTTACCTGGGAAGGTCGTCAACTAACCTGGATGAGGATTCCCCAGGGTTTTGTTCACTCCCCAACTATCTTTTCGAGAGAATTGTGCAGAGCCCTATCTCCCCTCAAATTACCCGAAGGGATCAGTATGTTCCAGTATGTGGATGATATCCTTATTGCTGGGGACACAGAGGATCTGTGTCGGTCAGGTTCCCTCCAGGTCCTAGCATGTTTGCATCAGCTTGGTCGTAAAGTTAGTCGCGAGAAACTGCAGTGGTGTTGGCCCCAGGTAAAATATCTTGGGTTCATGTTGTGGGCGGGAGAAAGAGCAATCGCCCCCAAGCGAGCGAGCCTGATTCAATGCATGCCTCACTCCACTACTAACAGGGCCCTGAGGGGTTTTCTTGGTGCAGTTGGGTTTTGTCGAGCTTGGATTCCAGAATTTGGGTTGTTAACCAGACCGCTTTTTGAGCTCCTGAAAATGACCTCCCCAGAGCCCCTGGACTGGACTCCCGAGGCTGTAGAAGCCTTCCAGACACTGAAATCATGGCTGAGTTCAGCCCCTGCCCTGGGACTCCCTGACTACAGTAAGCCATTCTATTTGTACATTCATGAACGCCGCAGAGTGGCCTCAGGTGTTTTGTGCCAGACTCTCGGTCCTCACTACCGACCAGTAGCCTATTATTCAGGTGTCCTTGATCCTGTCATTCTAGGTCAAATACGCTGTATCCGTTGTATAGCTGCGGTAGTAATGCTGCTTGAAAAGTCTCAGGATATTATCTTGGGATATCCCGTTGTTGTTCGGACTCCGCAAGAAGTTGTGTGCCTCCTTCGTGGAGCAGCCACCCAAGCCTGACCAAACCTATGGCACGCCTGACTAAATATGAAGTTGCTTTATTGGAAAATCTGCAGGTACATGTGGAGCACTTGTGGCTCCTTGAATCCAGCTACCCTGCTTGAGTCCTCTCCCATGACTGACCAAATTCATAATTGTGATGAAGTAGTTTGGGAAACTGTCGCTCCTCGATCTGACCTTCGTGATGAACCTTTATCCTCTTCTGATCTAACTTTGTTTACAGATGGCTCCTCCTTTATGGACCAAGGGGTGCGCCTCACCGGCGCTGCTGTTGTTACCCTAACGTCTGTGCTGTGGACCGGCTCACTCCCGGCTTCTTGCAGTGCGCAGGCAGCTGAGCTTGAAACCCTTACGCAGGCATTATTAATCAGTAAAGGGAAGCGTGTGACCATCTATACAGACTCTAAGTATGCCTTTGGGGTCTGTCATGCTACCGGTGCCCTGTGGCAAAGTCGTGGGTTCCTCACCTCAGCGGGTAGTCAGGTTGCCAGTGGGGATCGTATAGAATGCCTATTACAGGCCCTCTTGCTCCCAGCCGAGGTGGCCGTCGTGCATGTGCATGCTCACACCCGAGGAAGTGATTCCCCGAGTTTGGGCAATCGCCGAGCCGACGAGGCCTCTCGTTGGGCAGCTCGGCATGCCCCCCTTGTATGTGTAGCTCCTGTTATGACCCTGGCCCCTACGTCTATGCCTAGCACTCTGTTGCCCTCCCTGATTACTGATAAGGAAAGAGCTGAGTGGCCTCGGCAATATGAGGCGCTGGAACGGGACGGACTCGTTTGGGTCCCTGATGGGCGGCCTATTCTGCCTGCTGCTGCACTGCGACCGTTTGTCTGGGTCTTCACCAGGAAACTCACTTTGGTGCAGATGCCTTGGCAGCCACAGTTCTCCGAGTTTGGTTTGCCCCAGGTATCCATCCTGTTGCCAAACGGGTTACAGCCAGTTGTGCCACTTGGCAGAGCTTCAATGCTCACCCTGGTCGTCGGGTTCCCTTGGGGGGACGCCCTTGGGTCTATTCCCCTTTTGAGGGTTTGCAGGTTGATTTTGTGACACTTCCAAGGGCTGGTCGTTTCCGATATTTACTGGTCATTGTTGATCACCTGACTGGGTGGATTGAGGCTTTCCCTTCCTCCCGAGCAACTGCTCTTACGGTGGCGAAATGTCTCTTGCGGGAAGTCATTCCCAGGTTTGGGCCACCTGCTGTTACTGATTCTGATCAAGGATCACATTTTACTGACTGTTTTATCTGAAATTTATTGACCACTTGGAATTGAATGTTCTTTACATGCACCACACCAGGTCAATGATGCCCTGCGAGCATATGTTTTGTCTCTCCAGGCAATTCTAGCTGAGCTGCAGGCTGCTGGAATCCTCCGTCAGCGCACCCCTCTCACCGATCATCTGCATCCGTTCATCACTGGAGATTGGGTTTGGGTTAAGCGCATGATCGGCAATGCTTCACTTAAGCCATCCTGGGAGGGGCCCTACCAAGTTCTCTTGTCTTCCTTTTCTGCAGTTCGTGTTGCTAAACGCCCCTCATGGATCCACCACTCCCAGGTGAAGCCAACCGTTTTTGATGCTTCGCCTCCTGATTGTACTCCCCCGTCAGTTTCTGCTGACTCTCAGGATTCTGAGCCACCCACTGTCCCAGCTTTACGGCTGCGTCGAACCTCTACTGGATGGGCCTCGGTCCTGTGAGATTTTGTCTGGTTGCTTATTTGTGTGTCTCGCTGCTGGCTAGTTTTGGTGTGTGCCTTTGGGAAGGACAGGCTGCTTGATGTTTTTGCCCCAGTATCCCTCCTGAAGCATTGAGTTTCCTTCAGCTACAGCATTTTGGCATTTGGGCTCTGTTCATTCTGCTTCCAGTGTTTCTATGACTTCCTTTTTCCAAGACCAGTTAACATGAGGCTCCTCTGCCTCCTTTGCCTCTTCCTCACCTTGTCTTTGGGGGTTGGTGCTTGGCAGGATAATCTAATAGTGACGCTCGCGGGTTCCATGAATGTCTCTTCTTTGACTTCTGGGAATATCACCTCTTGCTGGATCTGTTTACATGTTCCTAGTTCCCACCACTCGGGCTTCCTTTTACTCGGGGTCCCCTTGACCCCACGCCTTACAGATGAGAGTTGCTTCTACGATTTTTATAAGGGCTCCTGGTATCCCTGGTATCCAGGTGACACATGATGTATATCTTTCCGTTCCTGTAATAGAGAGCCTGCAATCCGGGTGTCTTCTCAGGTACATGCTGAAGTGTGCTTCATCTTCTTTAATTCGTCTTATAACCCTTCTCAGCTCCCTTCCTCCTATCCACTGTGCAACTCCACTCTTTACTTTTGCAGGGGTATAACAAACTATTCTGTTACTAATCCTAAATGCCATTATTTTTATTATTATTGTTAATGTGGCTGCTGACTCCCGTTCACCATAGCACTTCCCAATAAAGTATCTCTGCTCTATTACACTTAAGTCTCTTCAAGTGAAGGGGCCAATGCATAATGAATGCTTGCATAAATAGAGGCATAATGGCTGTTCATGAACACACAAACCAATGAAGACCTTCCTTAACTAGGCATTATTTCCTGAGCTCCTAAAGGTCAAACTGTGAGCAAATCCCCCCACCCTGCTAGTATAAGGAGTCGGGCAGACAAGACTTGCATTTGTTTAACTTCTCACACCTGAAATAGTTTCACAGCCAAAGTTAAGGCTATTGACTAAGCTTAAAGAGAGAGAGAGAAAGAGAGAGAGAGAGAGAGAGAGAGAGAGAGAGAGAAGAACCCAAACAATAACTGTATAAACGAGAATGAATCCTCTAATTTGGAGGAAAAGATTCCAACCCAGTTAAGCTGGTGAAGGCTCAGAGAAGGATCTGGGTCAGATCAGAGGGGGATCTGGGGAAGAGTTGGGAAGGTAGGGAAGATTTCTGCTGTGATTGGCAGATGGGCCCTGAGGCAGGAGCAGAAGCTGAACTGTGAAATCCAGGTGAGCTTCAAAGGCCTCCCTCCTGCTGAGTTGCCAGCTTCAGTAGACTGGCTTGAGGGACTCTGGGTGAGAGAGCTGCCTTGAGAGCCCAAGTTGTAAGCTACATGCCTAATACAGGTAAAAAAAGAAACTTTTGCCACCCACCCCCTTCTTATCCCCATTTTCTCCCCTTCTTCCCCTTCTTTCCCTCTCCTCTCCACTCACAAGATGGCTGGCATACCAATCGTTGTTGTCAGGGGGGATATTGGTCAGTGTGGTCTATTTTATTTCTGCGATCTTTTTTTCATTTCTTCCTCAACCATTTTGGGTCCTGGCAGACCTTCAGTTCTCAGATTTAACCCTCCTGTCAAAATGAATAGAGATGATTTATGTGAAAGAATTAGAAGGATTTTTAGTAAAGGCTAAATATTTTCCCCTGCTTTTTAAAGAAGTTCATTTCCCATTTTTTGGACATCGGTTCCCAATTCCAGATGACTTTATTTTATTTTTTTATTTTAATTTTTTTAATCTTAGGTGAATTTGACAAGTTCCAGCTTGTTTGGCTCTTGTTGCTGGGTTTTCACCATTCTGATCCTGTTGACTACAATACAATATTAAGAAAAAGATTGGGAATATCATGTTTAATTCCATGAGTGAGATTTTTCCTCAAATCTCTCCATTGTGTCCTAGTGGAAAGAGCACCGGACTGGGAGACAGGAAACTGGGTTCCAGACCCAGCTCTGACATTGCCTGCAGTGGTGAGCTTGGGCAACTTCTCTGGAGCTCAGTTTCCTCAACTCTAAATTGGGGAGAAAATAGAAGGCCGGCCCTGTGTGGGACAATGACTGCATATGATCTGATGGTCTTGAATCTATCTGTGTGTTTAGCACATAGTCAACCCTTAATAAATACCAGAAGTACTGTTTTCATCCAACAATTCATTTAAGGCACATGGAATTATCTGTTGGGTTTGAAAATCACATCCGTGAGGAAAGGATGGGGCAGATTTAGGTTCTGTGACAATCCAGAGAAGTGAAAAGAATCTTTCCACTAGATTAGAGAAGCAGCGTGGCTCAGTGGAAAGAGCATGGGCTTTGGAGTCAGAGGTCATGGGTTCGAATCCCGGCTCTGCCACATGTCTGCTGTGTGACTATGGGCAAGTCACTTAACTTCCCGGAGCCTCAGTTACTCAGTTCCTCTGTAAAATGGGATGATGACTGTAAGCCCCACTCGGGACAATCTTATCACCTTGTATCCCCCCAGTGCTTAGAACAGTGCTTTGCACATAGTAAGCACTTAATAAATGCCATTATTATTATTATCAAAACGGGCAGGAAAAGGAAAATCAAAGAGATACCCAACCACTTTGCCAGTTTTCCTCCTTAATCTTCATAGAATGATAAATACTCATCTGTTATTACTAGACTGTGAGCCCATTGTTGGGTAGGGATCGTCTCTATCTGTTGCCAAATTGTACTTTCCAAGTGTTTAGTACCATGCTCTGCACACAGTAAACACTCAATAAATATGATTGAATGAATGAATGAAAGAATCTGGTGCCTAAAGATGCCCAGTTAAAAGGGAAGGATCAAGTATTGTCAGCAGTGCTAGAAGGTGAACATCCTTAATTAATCCTTAATTCCATTTTAAATGGGAAAATGATGTGGATTTCCAGGGTCATGTGGGAATTTCATAGATGCTGGGAGCTTGTATCCTCGAAAGGAATGGGCCAGTGATTTATCTCCAGATCAGCCTCCCTTATCCTGGCCAGGCTGAATTCCAAAGGGGAACTGGCTGGAGGGGTGGATAAGGAGGTTTCAGTTGGGATCCCAAGACTGTAAGCTCGTCCTCTAGACTGTAAGCTCATTGTGGGCAGGGAATGTGCCCAACAATTGTATTCATTGTATTCATTCATTCAATCGTATTTATTGAGCACGTACTTTGTGCAGAGCACTGAATTAAGTGCTTGGGAGAGTCTAACAGAACAATGAACAGATACATTCCCTGCCTACAAGGAGTTGACAGTCTAGAGGGATTTTACTCTTCCAAGTGCTTAGTGCAGTGCTCTGGACATGGCAGATGCTCAGTGCTACAACTGACTGACAGAGCTGGGACTAGAACATGGCTTGACCTCCGAAACTTTAAGCGCTTAATTAATGCCATCATCATCATCACTTTCCACTGACCCACACTGCCTCTTTAGGAGATGTCATTCGAAGATGGATAGTATCCTCATTGATAGTTCTGTAGAACTGATCAGGCCTTTGAGTGACCACTTTTCCCAAAGAATAGACAGACTCAGACTTAGGCCTGACTCAATCAGGCCAATGAAGTGGCCTGATAATAATAATATTAATAGTAATAATAATAATAGTAATAATAAAATAGTACTTGTTAAGCACTTACTATGTGCCAGGCGCTGTACTAAGTGCTGGGGTGGATACAAGCAAATCAGGTTGGACACAGTCCCTGTCCCATGTGGGGCTCACAGCTCCAATCCCCATTTTACAGATCCAGAGTCATGGGTTCTAATCCCGGCTCCTCCACTTGTCAGCTGTGTGACTTTGGTAAGTCACTTAACTTCTCTATGCCTCAGTTACCTCATCTGTAAAATGAGGATTAAGACTGTGAGCCCAATGTGGGACAACCCGATCACCTTGTATCCCCCCAGTGCTTAGAACAGTGCTTGGCACATAGTAAGTGCTTAACAAATGCCATCATTATTATGAGGTAACTGAGGCACAGAGAAGTGAAGTGCCTTGCCCAAGGTCACAAAGCACTAACCTTGGTATGGAACAATTTCCATCTGGAGGGAGGCCCCCCTCTATTGGAATTGACTCAACTTCAGGAATGTAGCCTAAAGTTGGCCCGCAGGTTTGTGGTTCGCCCTGTTTGCCTCAGCCCTGGCTAGTGACACACTGGCCAGGCTGGTCCATTCTGCAATGTGACCACTAGCTGGCAGTATCACTCCACAGTGCCTTTGGCTCCCTGCCATGGGGCCAACTCCCGGCTCCCTCTCCAAACTTCCAGGAACAGGTGTCACCCGTCATCCAGGGACGGGTTCGTTCAGTGATCGGCGAGGCGAGAGAGAGAGAGGCCGGGGACGGAAAGCCTAAATTTTATATAAAATTTATTCCACGAGGTGAATTGAATTTATGTAATTGTTTAGGTGCAATGGATTGAGCTTCCCTTTCAGGAGAATATAATCAATTAGCAATATTAGAGCTTCCCTACACGGGAGGAACACAATCATCCATTAATCGCGCGTGGGTGAGTTGGTTAACTCTCACCCATGTGCACTTCCCACTCGGGAAGAATCCACTTACTTTCCCACATGGGAAGAATTCATTACATTACCCGCGCATGTGGTGGGCAGCTAGGTCTCACAATGTGCTCTCCCTACATGGGAGGAATCCACTCATAATTCCCATCAGCAGCGGGATACCTGGGTCCCACCCACGAGACACTCACCCATCCCGCGGCCCTTGCCTCAGTGTGTTGGTTCTGGTTGTAGAGCAGGCATCTGGCCTCCTGGGCAGGGAGAGACACGTGGGCTGCTGCTGCTGCTGCTGCAGCAGCTGCTCCTGCTGCTGTGCGTCCTGGTGTTCTGACCCCGAAGGTCAGAGGTGACAGGTATTTATTGCCTGTGCCCCTAGGCCATTCCAGCTTCCAGCCTCAGTCTATCCAATCTCTGCCCTCCCCGCCTCCTCCATACCTAATTTGATTGGCACGGGGGCGAGGGACACCTTCTGTATTCCCAGCTTGGGCTGTCAAACTAGCAGATTTGGTCGTGGGGGCGGTATCCCACCCTCACTTCCGAGTTCCGCCTGCTGGCTCAGGTGGTCACGAGATAGCTTTTGACCTTGAGATGGCCGGTACCCAAGGGTCACCTTGGGACAACAGGGCAATAAAAAACTGGTCCATCACTTGGGCATCCACCCGACCCCCATCTACCAAGGCCACGTGGCAGTTAAAAATGTCCAGCATCTCAAGAGAAAGAAACTTATTTAGGGAGGCATCATCGCCTAGGAAAAAAAACAAAAACATGGGGTTAGG
Source organism: Tachyglossus aculeatus (assembly GCF_015852505.1). Lineage (NCBI taxonomy): Eukaryota > Metazoa > Chordata > Mammalia > Monotremata > Tachyglossidae > Tachyglossus > Tachyglossus aculeatus. The sequence continues at coordinate 200,951 of NW_024044868.1, read as the reverse complement.
AAGTAAGGAGATCTGGGTTCTGACCCCAGCTATGCCCCTGGCCTGCTGTGTGAGCCCCAACAAGTGACTTAGCCACTCTGAGCCTCACTTTCCTCATCTGTAAAATGAGGACAAAGATGCCTGCTCTGTCCTCCCCCTCTCCATACCCCCCGCCTTACCTCCTTCCCTTCCCCACGGCACCTGTATATATGTATATATGTTTGTACGTATTTATTACTCTATTTATTTATTTATTTATTTTACTTGTACATATCTGTTCTATTTATTTTATTTTGTTAATATGTTTTGTTTTGCTCTCTGTCTCCCCCTTCTAGACTGTAAACCCACTGTTGGGTAGGGACCATCTCTATATGTTGCCAACTTGTACTTCCCAAGCGCTTAGTACAGTGCTCTGCACACAATAAGTGCTCAATAAATACGATTGATTGATTGATTCTTCTCCCACTCCCTTCTGTGTCACCCTTGTAGCTGGATTTGTTTCCTTCATTCACCCCTCCCTCAGCCCCACAGCACTTATGGACCTATCCATAATTTAGTTATTTATGTTAATGTCTGTTTCCCCCTCTAGACTGTAAGCTCATTGTGGACAGAGAATGTCATCATCATCAATCATCTACCAACTCTGTTATATTGTACTCTCCCAATGCTTATTCATTCATTCATTCATTCATTCATTCAATCGTATTTATTGAGCACTTACTGTGTGCAGAGCACTGTACTAAGTGCTTGGGAAGTACAAGTTGGCAACATATAGAGACGGTCCCTACCCAACAGCAGGCTCACAGTCTAGAAGGGGGAGACAGACAACAAAACAAAACATATTAACAAAATAAAATAAACAGAATAAATTTGTACAAATAAAATGAGTACTAAATACATATATACAGGTGCTGTGGGGAGGGGAAGGAGGTAAGGCAGGGGGTAGGGAAGGGGAGTACAGTACAGTAGTACAGTAAGCTTAGTACAGTAAGCACCCAGTAAATTCGATTGATTGATTGATTGATTACACCTCTTCCTGTGAAAACAAATTCCCTATCCTTACCAGCAGTTGTGAGGGACCCTATTGAAAGAATCAAGAAGGGAGCATCATTAGATAGATGCCTGGGTCGGACGAAACCTGAAGAAGGCCCAACTCCGCCACTTGTCAGCTGTGGGGCCTTGGGCAAGCCACTTAACTTCTCTGTGCCTCAGTTACCTCATCTGTAAAATGGGATTAAGACTGTGAGCCCCACGTGGGACAACCTGATCACCTTGTATCCCCCAGAGCTTAGAACAGTGCTTTGCCCATAGTAAGTGCTTAATAAATGCCATTATTATTACTATTCAATTCTTTCATTCATTCGGCCATATTTACTGAGCACTTACAGTGTGCAAAGCCCTGCACTGAGGGCCCGGGCAAGTATGATCTAACAGTAAACAGATTCCCTGCCCACCGCGAGCTTACAGTCACAAGGCAGGGGATGTGTGACACTCACTGTGATCCCCAGGCCATTCTCCTGAAGAAGGATTGCCTCTCTGCTCCCTTCTCCGCTCTCTGAGGCAGCCAGTCAGCTTGGCTGCTGTTAGACTGTTGGCTGTCGGATCTCAAAGGGACTTCAGCAAAAGGAGCAAGAGATCCACCTGCTTCCACAGGAATTTTTCATCAGCTGAAGCTAAGGCAGATCACTCACTAATGGAGATAAAAGTGAGAAGACTGACATTGGTATTTATGAAGTGCTCACGATGAGCCGAAGACTGTGGTAATTGCTTGTAGAAGCAGCGTGGCATAGTGCATAGAGGCCGGGCCTGAAAATCAGGAGGTCATGGGTTCTAATCCCGGCTCCGCCACTTGTCTGCTGTGTGATCTTGGGCAAGTTACTTCACTTCTCTGGGCCTCAGTTACTTCATCTGTAAAATGGGGATTGAGGCTGTGAACCCCATGTGGGACAGGGACTGTGTCCAATGCTATTTGCTTATATAATAATAATAATAATAATAATATGATGATGATGATGATGATGGCATTTGTTAAGTGCTTACTATGTACAATGCACTGTTCTAAGCGCTGGGGAGGATACGAGATGATCAGGTTGTTCCACGTGGGGCTCACGGTCTTAATCCCCATTTTACAGATGAGGTAACTGAGGCCCAGAGAAGTTAAGTGACTTGCCCAAGGTCACACAACTGACAAGTGGTGGAGCCGGGAATTGAACCCATGACCTCTGACTCCCAAGCTTGGGCTTTTTCCACTGGGCCATGCTACTTCTTCTTGATTGATTGATTACACCTCTTCCACACTGCTTACATCCAGCCCAGCACTTAGTACAGTGCCTGGCACATAGTAAGTGCTTAACAAATACCATAATAATATTAATTAGAGAAGCAGCATGGCTCAGTGGAAAGAGCACGGGCTTTGGATTCAGAGTTCATGAGTTCAAATCCCAGCTCCGCCAATTGTCAGCTGTGTGACTTTGGGCAAGTCACTTAACTTCTCTGTGCCTCAGTTACCTCATCTGTAAAATGGGGATTAAGACTGTGAGCCCCCTGTGGGACAACCTGATCACCTTGTAACCTCCCCAGTGCTTAGAACAGTGCTTTGCAGATAGTAAGCGCTTAATAAATGTCATTATTAATAGTATTAGTAATAATAATAGTTACTTGGTCATCAGATCGGGCCCAGTCCCTGTCCCACATGGTACTGGTCTAAGAGGGATTGAGAGCTGGTATCCCAGCCCTATTTTTCAGAAGAACAAACTCAGGCCCAGAGAGGTTAAGTGATTTGGCCAAAGTCACACAGCAGTCCAGGGGCAGAGGTAGGATTAGAACCTGGATCGCCTGCCTCCCAGAACCCAAGAGCTCTCTTCTAGGTTTCTGAACTATGCTACTGGCTCCAGTGTTCTGGCCAAGATACAGACTGTCTACATGAATTTTCAAGTATGTACTGATGAATAAAGAGGACATAGGCCCAGACCAGATGAACATGCCTGGAGATCATTAAATGAGACATTGTTAGATCATTCCTGCATGTAATCAACAACAATGTTTGTGGTTAGACCAGTTAAATAAACATATGGATGAGAGGATGACTCATTAAATCCGGAATCTGTTGCTGCCTTAGGTAGTGCCATTTCACAAGGAGAAAATATTCCCAGATAATAGTTTTGGCGACACCGCCTGGACTGAGTTGGGGGTCAAAGGCATGCGTGGCTCAATGGAAAGAGCACGGGCTTTGGAGTCAGAGGTCGTGGGTTCAAACCCTGGCTCCGCCAGTTGTCAGCTGTGTGACTTTGGGCAAGTCACTTAACTTCTCTGAACCTCAGTTACCTCATCTGTAAAATGGGGATTAAGACTGTGAGCCCCTTGTGGGACAACCTGATCACCTTGTAACCTCCTCAGCGCTTAGAACAGTGCTTTGCACATAGTAAGCACTTAACAAACGCCATCATTAAGAAGACAGATGAGGTGGTGGGGGGTCTCAGTTTGTATTCCACCCTTTTTCAGGTGAATGTAGAATTATTTGGGGCATTGGTAGTAATGTTCTTATTCTTTTTTATATTGCATATTTGATAACGTGTGTCTGCCGGCCTTTCCCCTTTGACTGTCATATCCTCAAGGGCACATACTCAAGGATATTCACTCATTTGATCGTATTTATTGAGCACTTACTGTGTGCAGAGCACTGTACTAAATGCTTGGGAGAGTACAATTCAACAATAAACAAGGATAGGCCTTCCAGGAGTGGCTTCCAAGTGCCAAGTACAGTGCTCTGTTCTCAGTTGGCATGTAATGCATTGCTCTGCACTCAGCAGGAACAGTGTTCTGCACCAAGTACATTCCAAGAACAGTGATCTGTATGGAGTAGTAGGAGGGGTAATGGTATTTATTGAGCTCCTCTGGTTGCAGGGCACTGTATTAAGTTCTGTATAAAGAGTTGCATTCTGCACCCTGATGATGCTCAGTAAATCCTGATGATGGTGACTTTTGGATCCTCCAGAAGTAACATGGTGTAGTGGATAGAGTACGGCCTGGGAGTCAGGAAGTCATGGGTTCTAATCTCAGCTCTGCCACTTTTCTGCTGTGTGACCTTGGGAAAGTCACTTCACTTTTCTGGGCCTCAGTTGCCTCATCTGTAAAACGGGGATTGAGACTGTGAGCCCCATGTGGATCAGGGCCTGTGTCCAACTGATTCACTTGTATCCACCCCAGTGCTTAGTACAGTGCCTGGCCCACAATAAGCGCTTAACAAATGCCACAATTATTATTCCCATCTCCTCCCAGGCTCCAGTGAGAACCGCCCCCTGGCTTTTAATTAGTAGAAACTGTGCATCATTTTCTTTTTTGCTTTTTTACCACCTGGACTCTCTTTTTTTTTGTTTCTCTGTAGGACCAGGATACTCAGTGGGTTGGGCTGGAGGAGCTGTGCGGAGAAGAGTGGAAATAAATCACCTTTGGCAGCACAGGAAGTTGTTTTAGGTCTCCTGCCCTGCGGCAGACCAAACCCTTTTGGCCAAGAGAGGGGTCATAATGAGCGGCCTCCCCTTCCCACCCCATCTTTTGAGCCTCTACTGCCACTTGTCTACTGTGGAACCTTGGGCAAGTCAACTTCTCTGTGCCTCAGTTACCTCATCTACAAAATGGGGATCGAGACCATGAGTCCCGTGTGGGACATGGACTGTGTCCAACCTGAGTAGCTTGTATCTCCCCCAGTGCTTAGTACAGTGCCTGCCACATAATAAGTGCGTGACAAATACCATTTAAAAACAAAAGTATGGGAAAGAGTTGCCTTCTCAGTTTAACCCAAAGACTGTTTCCATTTCAGTCTGCTGAAAGTTGAGAGTCTCTCACCTCTGACAGCAGATAATAATAATTGCAGTATTTGTTTAAGCAATTATTATGTGCCAAGCTCTGTGCTAAGAGCTGGGGTAGATAAAATCAGATCAATCAATCAATCAATCAATCAATTGTATTTATTGAGCACTTACTGTGTGCAGAGCACTGTACTAAGCGCTTGGGAAGTACAAGTTGCCAACATATAGAGACAGTCCCTACCCAACAGTGGGCTCACATTTCTAAAAGAGTGGGCTCACAGTCTAAAAGATCAGACACAGTCCCTGTCCCACATGGGCCTCACAATCTAAGGGGGAGGGACAACAGGTATTGACTCTCCATTTTACAGTTGAGGAAACTGAGGCACCAAGAAGTGAAGTGATTTGTCCAAGGTCACCAGGCAGGTACGTGGCAGAGACGAGATTAGAACCAACATCCCCTGATTCCCAGGCTTGTGATCTTCCCACTGGAGCACGATCTAGGCACGGAGTCTAGAGGAACTCTACCTGGAGAAATCGAGGTCCTGGATAAACTGGTCTCGTGCCCATTTTCTCATTATCAGCCCTGAGCAAATCAATGAGTTAATCAGTGGTATTTATTGTCTTCTGACTGCAAAATACCATACTAAGTGGATGACGGCAACAAAACATACAGTCCCTGCCTTGAAGGAGATGTCAGTCTATTGTGGGAGTTGGACACACACAAATGATTCACAAATCCCAGAAGCAGGGGGGAAAGTGAGGACACACACACATCTTCCCCGCAGACAAAACTCTGGTTCTGGGACATCCTCTAGGTTGGGGAGGAAAATGATAATCCCTCTTCGAGCCCTGTCCCACCACCCGCCCTTTGCCTTAAGTCAGATATCTCATCAGCATAGTACAGTCTATTTCGGGCCTGTATCTTTCTGGTACTGCCAGTCTTCCAAGCAGGGAGAGCTTTTCCTTGAGACTCTTGAGCGTCTTTGGTCAAGCTATTTTTTCCCCGTCTCCCTCCTAGAACCAAGCAAAATTTGACACTAATGTACCTGAAAATTATCGGCTGTCTCTCTCACCTTCTCTTTCCCTCTCCCTCCTCTCTCCGTCCCATATTCTCCCTCCATCTCTCCCTCTCTCAGGGCTCAGCTCCAGCTCTGGAGGAGGAAAAATAAAAACATGACACTAATGGACTTCTCCTGTTCTCATTTCAGGGGAACAGCAGCATCCCATGCATATCCAATCATCTGACTTCGGCTCCATTAGCGACATCTTGCTCTGGGTAAGGAGTTGTGTGGTTTCTCTCGTCTCTTCCTCTCCTCCATTAAGCATGATACTTCCACCCCAAACTGGCATTTTTCAAACTGACCCAAGTACAGCAGGTTCTTTTATTCTTCAAGGAGTCAAATGTGCTAACATTTCCTGAGCTGGCTGCCAGCGTGGCATCTCCGAGGCAAAGGGCGAGGACTTTTTTTGAGATGTCTATTTCTAGTTACTCACCACCCGGGCAGCTGAATGGACAAAAGGGGAGCAGGGGTCCCAATGGCCCCGGTGAGGGGGAGACCAGCCACTATCCTTCACAGTCCTTGGAGGAGGCCTCTTAATTCGCTCTGCTGTTTCATTCATTCATTCATTCAATTGTATTTATTGAGCACTTACTGTGTGCAAAGCACTGTACTAAGAGCTTGGGAGAGTGCAATACAACAACAAACAGACACAGTCCCTGCCCGTAATGAGCTCACAGTCTAGAAGTCTAGTGTTTAGGCTACTGTCATCAGCTCTTGTTCTCATTTTAGAAAACTTTCCCCATCCAACTGCTCCGAGGTCCTGTGGAAATTAGTGTCAATTAATGAGCCCGATTTTCCCCTTGGGAGACTCAGAAGGGTGCTAATTCTGAGTCTGCTTATGTCTCTTCTTCCCACTGGCCAGGATCGCTGCTCGAGCCAAAGCCCAACAGGTAGAGGTGTCAGCAGCCACAAATCACGAAAACACACACACACACACACACACACACACACACACACACACACACACACACGAGCATGGAGATTTTCAGTCCACACATTTTGCTTCTATACTACCTCGATCTTGTCTATCTCACAGCCAACATCTCACCCCTGCCCTGCCTCTGGCCTGGAATGCCCACCCTCTTCAAATCCTTATATAGCCCAGCCCTCTTTCTCCAGCCCAGCCCGCACCCTCCGCTCCTCTGATGCTAATCTCCTCACTGTGCCTCGTTCTCGCCTGCCCCACCATCAACCCCCGGCCCATGTTCTCCCCCTGGTCTGGAATGCCCTCCTTCCACACATCCGCCAAGCTAGCTCTCTTCCTCCCTTCAAAGCCCTACTGAGAGCTCACCTCCTCCAGGAGGTCTTCCCAGATTGAGCCCCATTTTTCCTCTCCTCCTCCCCATCCCCCCAGCCCTTCCTCCTTCCCCTCACCACAGCACCTGTATATATGTTTGTACAGATTTATTACTCTATTTATTTTACTTGTATTTACTATTCTATTTATTTTGTCAGTGATGTGCATCTAGCTTTACTTCTATTTATTCTGATGACTTGACATCTGACCACATGTTTTGTTTTGTTGTCTGTCTCCCCCTTCTAGACTGTGAGCCTGTTGTTGGGTAGGACCATCTCTATATGTTGCCAACTTGTACTTCCCAAGTGCTTAGTACAGTGCTCTGCACACAGTAAGTGCTCAATAAATACGATTGAATGAATGAATGAATGAACGAATGACAAACAATGATTTTTCCCACCTTCAGAGCCTTCTGGAAGGCACATCTCCTCCAAGAGGCTTTCCCTGACTGAGCCCTCATTTCCTCCTTTCCCACTCCCTCTGTGCCGTTCTGATTTGCTCCCTTTATTCACTCCTCCCTCAGCCCCACAGCACAGCATAGGTCCATAGCTGTCATTTGTTTATTTATATTAATGTCTGCCTCCCCCTCTAGACTGTGAGTTCATTGTGGCTGGGAATGTGTCTGTCAACTCTTGTACTGTACTCCCCCAAGAGCACAGTAAGTGCTCAATAAATATGATTGATTGAACACAACAGAGCCACCGAAGACAGCATGATCTATAATAATTTAATATGATGGAATTTATTAAGCACTTACTATGTGCAAAGCATTGTTCTAAGCACTGGGGAGGATACAAGGTGATCAGGTTGTCCCATGTGGGGCTCACAGTCTTCATCCCCATTTTACAGATGAGGTAACTGAGGCCCAGGGAAGTTAAGTGATTTGCCCAAAGTCACACAGCTGACAAGTGGCGGAGCCAGGATTTGAACCCATGACCTCTGACTCCAAAGCCCGTGCTCTTTCCACTGAGCCACGCTGTGGACTAAGAGCAGAAAACCTGGGATCTAGTCCCAGTTCTAACACTGGCCTGCTGTGTGACTTTTGGCAACTCACCTAATCTCTCCAGGCCTCAGTTTCCTCTTTGAAAAACGAGGATAATCATACCAACTGCCTCTCCAGATCCTCAAAGAATGTCGTGAGGATAAAATGAGATCATTTTAACATTGTAAGCTCCACTAGATTGACTGTAGAGTGTAGATGGATTGATTGTAATAATAATAATTAGGGTATTTGCTAAGCGCTTACTTTGTGCCAGGCACTGTAAAATAATAATAAATAATTATGGTGTTTGTTAAGCACTTACTCTGTGCCAAGCACTGTACTGAGTGCTGAGGTAGATACAAGGTGATCAGGTTGTCTCATGTGGGGCTTACAGTTTCAATCCCCATTTTACAAATGAGGGAACTGAGGCACAGAGAAGTGAAGTGACTCGCCCAAGGTGACACAGCAGACAAGTGGTGGAGGCGGGATTAGAACCCATGACCTTTTGACTCCCAGGCCCGTGCTCTAGCCATTATGCCACACTGCTTCCCCTAGTAGTACCTCATTGTATTATATTGCAGATTATAGATCTAGCTCTACTAGGTGGTAAGGTCTAAGAGGGCAGAGAATGTTTCTGTTAACTCTTGTATCTCCCAAGCACTTAGTGCACTGCTCTGCACACACTAAGCATTCAGTAAATACCATTTATTGATTAATCAACTGATCATTGATAGGAATGTGGTTGGGGGAAAAAAAGGGCTTTTCACAAAAAGGTACGTATCATTTTTTTCCCACCCCTTTCCCTAGTCCTTCTCTCCCACTGCCTGCCTCCCATTGCCTGTCAGAAGGTCTCCTACAACAGAAAGATCTTGCTCTACAGTTCCTAGCAAAACTTCTCTTAATGTAGCAATCTCCTGGGTGGGGGAAAAAAAACAACAACTGATTAAATGGGTTGATTTCCAAAGCTAAGATGTTAATCTAGTGTAATAATAATAGTGGCATTTGTTAAGTGCTTTCTATGTGCCAGGCACTGTACTAAATTCTGGGGTGGTTACGAACAAATCTGGGTGGACACAGTCCCTGTCCCATGTGGGGCTCAAAGTCTCAACCCCCATTTTCCAGATGAGGTTCCTAAGGCCCAGAGAAGTGAAGTGACTTGCCCAAGGTCGCACAGCAGACTTGTGGTGGAGTCAGAATTAGAACCTGAGTCTTTCTTAGTCCCAAGGCCGTGCTCTATCCACTAGACCATACTGCTTCCCCCTCAATCAATCAATCAATCAATCATATTTATTGAGCACTTACTATGTGCAGAGCACTGTACTAAGCGCTTCGGGAAGTACAAATTGGCAAAATATAGAGACAGTCCCTACCCAACATTGGGCTCACAGTCTAAAAGGGGGAGACAGAGAAAAAAAAGCCCAAACATACTAACAAAATAAAATAAATAGAATAGATATGTACAAGTAAAATAAATAAATAAATAGAGTAATAAATATGTACAAACATATATACATATATACAGGTGCTGTGGGGAAGGGAAGGAGGTAAGATGGGGGGGATGGAGAGGGGGACAAGGGAGAGAGGAACGAAGGAGCTCAGTCTCGGAAGGCCTCCTGGAGGAGGTGAGCTCTCAGCAGGGCCTTGAAGGGAGGAAGAGAGCTAGCTTGGAGGATGGGCAGAGGGAGGGCATTCCAGGCCCGGGGATGACGTGGGCCGGAGGTCGATGGCGGGACAGGTGAGAACGAGGTACGGTGAGGAGATTAGCGGCGGAGGAGCGGAGGGTGCGGGCTGAGCTGTAGAAGGAGAGAAGGGAGGTGAGGTAGGAGGGGGCGAGGTGATGGACAGCCTTGAAGCCCAGGGTGAGGAGTTTCTGCCTGATGTGCAGATTGATTGGTAGCCACTGGAGATTATTGAGGAGGGGAGTGATATGCTCAGAGCGTTTCTGGACAAAGATAATCCGGGCAGCAGCATGAAGTATGGATTGAAGTGGAGAGAGACACGAGGATGGGAGATCAGAGAGAAGGCTGATGCAGTAGTCCAGAAGGGATAGGATGAGAGCTTGAACGAGCAGGGTAGCGGTATGGATGGAGAGGAAAGGGCGGATCTTGGCAATGTTGTGGAGCTGAGACCGGCAGGTTTGGGTGACGGCTTGGATGTGAGGGGTGAATGAGAGAGCGGAGTCGAGGATGACACCAAGGTTGCGGGCTTATGAGATGGGAAGGATGGTAGTGCCATCAACAGAGATGGGAAAGTCAGGGAGAGGTCAAGGTTTGGATATTTATTACTCTATTTATTTATTTATTTATTTTACTTGTACATTTCTATCCTACTTATTTTATTTTGTTGGTATGTTTGGTTCTGTTCTCTGTCTCCCCCTTTTAGACTGTGAGCCCACTGTTGGGTAGGGACTGTCTCTAAGTGATGCCAATTTGTACTTCCCAAGCGCTTAGTACAGTGCTCTGCACATAGTAAGCGCTCAATAAATACGATTGATTGATTGATTGATTGATTCCTCCAGGAGGCCTTCCCAGGCTGAGCCCCTTCCTTCCTCTCCCCTTCGTCCCCCTCTCCATCGCCCCCCACCTTACCTCCTTCCCTTCCCCACAGCACCTGTATATGTGTATATGTGTTTATATTTATTTATTACTCTATTTATTTTGCCTGTACATATCTATTCTATTTATTTTATTTTGTTAGTATGTTTGGTTTTGTTCTCTGTCTCCCCCGTTTAGACTGTGTGCCCACTGTTGGGTAGGGACTGTCTCTATATGTTGCAGGGAAGACAAGGAGTTCAGTCTTTGACATGTTGAGCTTTAGGTGGCGGGCAGACATCCAGATGGAGATGTCCTGAAGGCAGGAGGAGATGCAAGCCTGGAGAGAGGGGGAGAGAGCAGGGGCAGAGATGGAGATCTGGGTGTCATCAGCGTAGAGATGATAGTGGAAGCCGTGGGAGTGAATGAGGTCACCAAGGGAGTGCGTGTAGATTGAGAACAGAAGGGGACCAAGCACTGAACCTTGGGGAAGCCCCACAGTAAGAGGATGGGAGGGGGAGGAGGAGCCTGCAAAAGAGACTGAGAAAGAGCGATCGGAGAGATAAGAGGAGAACCAGGAGAGGACAGAGTCTGTGAAGCCTAGGTCAGATAGCGTGTTGAGAAGAAGGGGGTGGTCCACAGAAGGGGGTGGTCCCTCAGATCTTCAACCACTCACCCAAGGGCTTTCTGGCCAGTGCCCTAGGCTGCAATCAATCAGTGGCATTCATTGAGCATTTACTATGTGCAAAGCGCCTTAGTAAGTGCTTGGAAGAGCACAATACAGCAGAATTAGCAGACACGTTCCCTGCCTGCAATGAGCTTACAGTCTAGTGAGGGAGACAGACATTACTATAAATAAATAATTTATAGATATCCACATCCAGAAGTTGGTGGTCAGAGCTGGTGGCCACCATTGTTTTAAAGAAGTCACTACTGTCCCACATGGAGAGGAACCATGAACCCTTTGGTGGTGGGGGTGGAATAATGCTATTGGAATGGAATAATGGAATAATAATAATATCTGGTGTTTGTAGAGCAATCTTATTTTTCCAGAGCACTTTTAATATCGACTCCCTAATTTTAGCCCCCATCAGCCCTGTGAGGTAGGAAGAAGCTGGTAGTATTAGCCCCATTTTACAGATGAGGAAACTGAGGCCGAGAGAGATTAAGTGGCCTACCCATGTTAACACTGCAGGCCAGTGACAGAGTTAGAATTAGAGCCCCAGTCTCCAGACTCCTACCTTCCTGCTCTTTCTATTAGTCCACATGAGGTAGACTGTTGGAAGCCACAGCACCTGAGTTTGCTCAGACAGCTTCGAGGAAATAGTCCTCTCCTGAAAGCAAAATATACAGACAGTCTCTTTACAAACAGGCCTATGTAAATAGGGTCCTTTTCCCTGTTGTTGCAGACTGTGAGCTCTGAGTGGGCAGGGAATGCATCTACCGACTCTATTACATTGTTATATTGTTCTCCCAAGCTCTAAGTAGAGTTATTATTCATTCATATTTATTGAGCTCTTACTGTGTGCAGAGCACTGTACTAAGCACTTGGAAAGTACAAATCGGCAACATATAGAGACGGTCCCTACCCAACAATGGGCTCACAGTCTAGAAGGGGAAGACAGACACACATTAAGTGCCCAATAAATATGATTGATTGATTTCCTGTAAGATCCTTTAAGGCAGGGATTATGCCAACTACCTGTATTGTACTCTCCCTAGCGCTTAGTACAGTACTATGCACAAAGAAAACATTCAGTAAATGCCATTGATCGATTGTTTGATTCCACTTCCTTGTTAGTGTAGTGGCTAGTATCCCTGTCTGTCACATGGGAGACCAGGATTCAATTCCCCGACAGGGAGACATGTGGTATCCTGAAGCAGCATAGCCTAGCAGATAGAGCACAAGCTGGCAGTCAGAAGGACCTGGGTTCTAATCCTGGCACCTCCACTTGTCTTCTGTGCAAGTTTGGACAAGTCACTTCACTCCTCTGTGCCTCGGTGACCTCACCTGTAAAATGGAAATTAAGACTAGGAGTCCGATGTGGGGCCGGGATTGTGTCCAAACTGATTAGCTTGTATCTATCTACCCCAGCTGCTTAGAAAAGTGCTGGACACATAGTAAGCACTTAATAGGTACCATCATTGTCAGCATCATTATTATTATCATCGCTTAGATTTGCGACCCCTGCTGATGTCTCTGCTCCAAGAGTCCGTCTGTGCCTGACTGAACTGGCCAGGTGAGTCAGTACACGGGGACACCGCACTGTCTGAGAGGCTTCACGGCATTTTGTGTTGTTTCATCTGTCTGCCTTGCTGGCAGTCTCCCCGGTTCCGCGTGCCAAACAGCAGCTGCTTGGCCACCCTGCTGGCCTGCAGTCTCCTCGCATGTCACGCCCAGTGGAGTTGTGTTGTAACATGCATCACTTCAATGTCGGGAGACTGGGCTGCATTCCAAGACCTATGATTGGTGATCCTGCCTGCCATTACATGGCCGGTACCTCACGGGCTACCTCATGGGCTCTGAGCATCTCAGCAGCCCGGCAGAGAAATGCCTTACTTACCCTGACCAGGCTTGGAGCTAGAAAAGGTGTTGAATATTGAGACGTAAACGGCAGGATGTCCTCGAGAAAGGAGCGGCTCTGCTGGAGCTGAAGGTTCATTCATTCAATCATATCTATTGAGCGCTTACTGTGTGCAGAGCACTGTACTAAGCACTTGGGAGAGTATAATGCAACAATAAATAGATATATTACCTGCCCACAGTGAGCTTGCAGTCTAGATGGGGAGACAGATGTTTATATAAATAAACAAATTACAGATATGTGCAGAAGTGCTGTGGGGCTGGGAGTGGGGAGGAATTAAGGGAGCAAGTCAGAGAGATGTAGAAGTGAGTGGGAGAGGAGGAAAGAAGGATTAGGCATGGAGGGCCTCTTCATTCATTCATTCATTCATTCATATTTATTGAGCGCTTACTGTGTGCAGAGCACTGTACTAAGCGGTTGGGAAGTACAAATCGGCAACATGTAGAGACGGTCCCTACCCAACAACGGGCTCACAGTCTAGAAGGGGGAGACATACAACAAAACAAAACAAGTAAATAAGTAAACGGGTGTCAATACCACCAGAATAAACAGAATTATAGCTATATACACATCATTAATCAAGGCCAGGCTCCTGGGGCCTGAATCAGGTGATCATGTCAGCAGAATATTTGTGGGAATGGCTAGTTAGATGATGAATTACCTGTAATTGAGAACATATCTGTCTCCCCAGCTACATTGCAAGGTCCTTCAGGGCAGAGATGGGGTCTACTTATTCTACTGTTCTCTCCCAAGCCTTCAATAAGGCTTTGAAGGCGGGAGAGAGTGATATTTGTGGATTTGAGGAGGGAGGGCCTTCCAGAGGCAGAACATGGGTGAGGGGTCAGCGGTGAGATAGACGAGCTCGAAGTACAGTGAGAAGGTTAGCCTTAGAGGAGCCAAGTGTGTGGGCTGGGTTGTACTAGGAGAGTAGCAGGGTGAGGTAGAAGTGGGCAAGGTGATTGAGTGCTTTAAAGCCAATGGTGAGGATTTTGTTCGATGTAGAAGTGGTCAGACAACCACTGGAGGTCCTTGAAGAATGGGGAAACATGTCCTAAATGTTTTTGTAGAAAAGCGATCTGGGCAGCAGAGAGAAGTTTGGAAGTTCTGAGCGGTCAGAGAGTTAGATTCAGCCAGTCTTAGACCTTGGAGGCCATCTGGTTTGGGAGGCATGGGAGGAGCATAGCACATCACCTCTCTCTGCCTCAATCGCCTCATCTGTAATTGGCACTAAATCCCCCTCCCTCCGATTTAGACCATGAGCCCCAAGTGGGACAGGGTCTGTGTCCAACATGATAAACTTGTATCTCTCCCAGGGTTTAGAAATGTGCTTGATACAGAGTAAGGCTTAACGAATACCACAGAATGAAATAAAAAGGACCCCTCTTCTACTCTACAACTTCAGCCAAAGCAGGGGACTGAGCGAGAGTGGTCCAGCTAGTAGCACTCCGGACAATTTGGGGGTACTATGGCCAGAGGGGGAGCAGTGGAAAAGGGATGGGGGGGGGGAATCCATCATGAATACTGTTCTCCTACTGTTTGGGGCGCTCCTTGTTGGAAGGATCAACTACTGCAGCGTGGATGGGCCGTCCCCCTACCCACAGTCACAGCTTTTCAGACACCCAATAAAAGAAAAAAAACGTTAAAAATGTATTTGAGAAAGGATTTGCTTGCTTTTGCATCCTTCTCTTGGAGACTCCTCCATCGACACAAATCAACCCCCAAAAGGGCCTAGAAAACCCTTTAAAACAGAGTAATTTTGACCCCTAAGTGGGATTTAAGTTATGTAGAATAATTGCTCTTAATCATAACAGCATCTCTTTACCCCATTCAGCATCGCCTGCCTTCCAGAAGTGGGGTTATTAGAGGGAAAAGAAGGCATTTTTTTTCACATGCGTTCATGCTCTATTGGTCACCGAGGGACTCCCTGAAGGGTCAGTGGTCCCTTTCCTTTCAGAGAGATGATCTGTGGCCACACAGTCCATGTTAGCTGTATTACCTGACTCATTCTTCCAGTGGTTGGAAAACTGTGGTGAAAGAAGTGCTTTTGTGCTGAATCAACTGCCTCCCAAGCAGTGACCCAGAGCAATGAACAACAGGAAAGTTCTGGTTGTCTGTCTGTAGCTTGTTTGCCCTGGCCTGAAGAGATTAAGGTGAGTGGTTGTTTTACTTCCTTTTTTGAGCCCGGGAATGCAATGAGGAATGGATTAGGAATGTGTCTGTTATACTGTCATAGCATACTCTCTCAAACATGTAGTATAATGCTCTGCACACAGTGAGCACGCAATAAATACGATTGACTGACTGACTCTGTGCCTCAATTTCCTCATCTGTAAAATAGGGACTAATCCTATTCCCATTGCATTCCCATTCCCAGGAGGAATGTATTCCTCTGGGGATACAGAGGAAAACTACAGAAACTGCCTGAGGGAACAATAATTAATAATAATAACTATGGTACTTGTTAAGCGCTGATACTATGTGCCAAGTGGACGGAGCTTGGGACAGAGTGGTCAGAAGACCTGGGTTCTAAGTCTAGCTCTGCTTCGGATCTGTTATGTGACCTCAGACAAGTCACTTTACCTCTCTAGACCATTTTCTTGGCTGTAAATTGGGAGTTAAATAGTCAGACGGTAAAATCACCTGGCTGGGCAGCAGCAGCATGGGAGAATCAAGGGTGAAGACTCAAGTTTACTGCATGGAAGAAGACAATGGTAAACCATTTCTGTATTTTTACCAAGAAAACTCTCTGGATCCACTACCAGACGATTGTAGATGGAGGTGGAGCATTCTGGGAGAGATGTGTCCATGGAGGCGTGATGGGTTGGAGACAACTCAGTCGCATATGATGAGCCCATGTGGGGCAAGGATTGTGTCAGAGCTGACAACTTTGAATTAACCCTGCACTTGCCACATAGTAAGTGCATACTGAATGCCGTATCATTATTTTAATCCCTGCTCTGCACCCCTCTGCTGTGTAATCTTGGACAAGTCACTTAGTCTTTTTTGTGCCTCAGTTTCCTCATCTGTAAAATGAGTATAAGATACCTGCTCTCATTCCCCCTTAGACTGTGAGCCCCCTGTGGGGCTGAGACTGCCTGAACTGATGAGCTGGGTATCAATTGCAGCATTTAGCACAATGCTTTGCTGCATGGTAAGCATCTCCCCAACTCTAGACTGCAAGCTCATTGTGGGCAGAGAATGTGACTGTTTATTGTACTCTCCCAAGCACATAGTACAGTGCTCTGCACAAAGTAAGCACTCAATAAATAAGATTGAATGAATGAATGAATCTGATAGCATAATCATTACGCATCTTAGAACCACAGAGAACAGAATACTGGGACAGCATGTAGAGGTTTCCCTGGTATATGTAGAGAAGCTGCATGGCCTTGTGGAGAGAACACGAGCCTATGAGTCAGAAGGCTCCTCTACTTGTCTGCTGTGTGACCTCGAACAAGTCACTTCACTTCTCTGTGCCTCAGTTACCTCATCTGCAAAATGGGGATTAAGGCTGTGAGCCCTAAGTGAGACAGGGACTGTGTCCAATCTGATTTGCTTGAGTCCAGCCCAGCACTTAGTTCAGTGCCAGGCACAAAGTAAGGTTTTAACAAATACCACAATTATTATTATTATTATTACAATTATTATTATGACAGCCAGGAGGTCTAGGCAAGGATTTGCTTGGACCCTTGTCTATTTCAAAGTCATCTGCTTGCTATCCTTTGATTTTTGCTCTTGTGATTTCCAGGTTTTTTTCTTTCCTCTACCTCTTCTCCCCTGCCCACGCACGATTCCTGATCCAGATCCCTGCCACCAGAAGTGAAGCAGCAATGACCATTAGTGACAGGAACTTTCAAAGCAGTTTAAACCCAAAGGACTTGTGAGACCAATCTCTATCAAATTTTAATCGGCTTGCTACTTGGATGGTAAACTCTTACTAAGGAAGGTGGTTTGTAAGAGGAAAGTGGAATCTATGCATGACCTGGCGGAAAGAACCTGGGCCTGGGTTCTAATCCTGGCTCTGCCAATTGCTTGCTGGGTGACCTTGGGCAAGTCACTTAATTTCTCTGTGCCTCAATTTCCTCAGCTGTAAAATAGAGATTAGATACCCGTTTTCCCTCCTAGACTGTATGCTTGTTGTGGGAAAGGAATATGTCTGTTACATTGTTATTGCATACTCTCTCAAACACTTAGTACAATGTTCTGCACACAGTAAGCACACAATAAATGCGATTGACTGACTGACTCTGTGCCTCAGTTTCCTCATCTGTAAAATAGGGACCTACTTACTTAGATTGTGAGCTCCATGTAGACAGGGACTTTGATTATCTTGTATCTACCCCAGGGCTACCCCTCTCAGGGTCACACTTGGAGAGTTTCCAGTACTCTACCAATCTCGACTACAGGAGGGAGAGTCAAGGAGAGGCCTACCCCTTCCATTCCTAGCTAAGCCAGTAGCTAATGAGTGGAAGGCAATCTGCTACAAGTCAAAATTCACCTCTGCTGGGCAGCTGAGGCATGGGAGAGAGCCGAGGGCAAAGACTCAAGTTTACCTTGGGAAAGGAGGCAGTGAAAAACCACTTCCAAATTTTTACCAAGAAAACTCTCTGGATCTACTACCAGAACGATTGCAGATGGAGGTGGGGTGTTCTGGGGGAGATGTGTTCATGGCGTCGCTTTGGGCCGGAGATGACTCGACGGCATAAAACAACACAAGACCCCAGGGATGAATACAGTGCACACAGTAGGCACTTAACAGAGACCACCATTGTTACCCCAACTTATATTGGCATTGCAGAGGCAATCAATCAATCAATCGATCATATTTACTGAGCGCTTACTGTGTGCAGAGCACTGTACTAAGCGCTTGGGAAGTACAAGTTGGCAACATATAGAGACGGTCCCTACCCAACAGTGGGCTCACAGTCTAGAAAGGGGAGACAGACAACAAAACAAAACATATTAACAAAATAAATAGAATAGATATGTACAAGTGAAAAACATAAATAAATAAATAGAGTAATAAATACGTACAAACATATATACATATGTACAGGTGCTGTGGGGAAGGGAAGGAGGTAAGACGGGGAGGATGGAGAGGGGTACGAGGGGGAGAGGAAGGAAGGGGCTCAGTCTGGGAAGGCCTCCTGGAGAAGGTGAGCTCTCAGTAGGGCCTTGAAGGGAGGAAGAGAGCTAGCTTGGCGGATGGGCAGAGGGAGGGCATTCCAGGCCCGGGGGATGACGTGGGCCAGGGGTCGACGATGGGACAGGCGAGAACGAGGCACGGTGAGGAGATTAGCAGCAGAGGAGTGGAGGGTGCGGGCTGGGCTGGAGAAGGAGAGAAGGGAGGTGAGGTAGGAGGGGGCGAGGTGATGGAGAGCCTTGAAGCCCAGGGTGAGGAGTTTCTGCCTGATGCGCAGATTGATTGGTAGCCACTGGAGATTTTTGAGGAGGGGAGTAATATGCCCAGAGCGTTTCTGGACAAAGATAATCCGGGCAGCAGCATGAAGTATGGATTGAAGTGGAGAGAGACACCAGGATGGGAGATTAGAGAGAAGGCTGATGCAGTAGTCCAGATGGGATAGGATGAGAGCTTGAATGAGCAGGGTAGCGGCATGGATGGAGAGGAAAGGGCAGATCTTGACAATGTTGCGGAGCTGAGACCGGCAGGTTTTGGTGACGGCTTGGATGTGAGGGGTGAATGAGAGAGCAGAGTCGAGGATGACACCAAGGTTGCGGGCTTGTGAGACGGGAAGTATGGTAGTGCCGTCAACAGAGATGGGAAAGTCAGGGAGAGGGCAAGATTTGGGAGGGAAGACAAGGAGTTCAGTCTTCGACATGTTGAGTTTAAGGTGGAGGGCAGACATCCAGATGGAGATGTCCTGAAGGCAGGAGGAGATGCGAGCCTGGAGAGAGGTGGAGAGAGCAGGGGCAGAGAGGTAGATCTGGGTGTCACCAGTGTAGAGATGATAGTTGAAGCCGTGGGAGCGGGGCAAATGGGGCCTTAGCAAATCTCCCCCTCCTGCAGCCCATCTCCTGGGGTGGGGGTGGGGGTGCTTCCGTACCCCCGGATCGCCCCCCAGGCCTCTCGCCCGGTCAGCAAGCCAAGGCTCCCTTTCATTAAGCAAAACCAGAATTTTTCTCCAGGCTTCCGGGTGAGGGGTGGACCTGCCCAGGAGAAGGGGGGAAGATGCCCCTCTCTCCCTCTTCCTCCCCTTCCCCTCTGCACCCTCCCTCCAACCTTGACCCTGGGTTTCCCTGAACCTTGGGGCGGGGGGGGCGGGGGGGGCGGGGGGAGTGGAGGAGGGAGGGAGAAACTCCACCCCAAATTTTCCAGGATGCGGGTCCGGGATTTATTTCCACCCTGCTTGGGGAGATTTCGGTGCACCAAGTTTTTGTGGGGTTGTGTGTGTGTGTGTGTGTGTGTGTGTGTGTGTGTGTGTGTGCGCGCGTGCGCGCGTGCGCGTGTGTGCGCATGTGTGCGCGCGTGCATGTGTGCGTGTGCGTGTGTGTGTGCGTGCATGTGTGTGTGTGTGTGTGTGTGTGTGTGTGTGTGTGTGTGTGTGTGTGTGTGTGTCTTCAATGAAGTTTCCTGGAGGGCCAGAATCCCATCTCTTGGTTTAAAAAACCGCTTTGGGTGAAATATTCCTTAGGATGAAACTTTAAGTCATCTTGGAAAGTGACTGTGATTTTTGTTTCTGGAATATGGGAAGAAAAAACCCCAGGGGCGTTCAAGCAATCTTCCCCTTGAGTATTCTGCCCCAATCTTTCATCACATCTGGATTGATCAGTCTTCAGGGAAGGAAGAGGGAGGGAAAAATCACACTTGGGCTGTTTGGAGGAATGGGGTGGGGATGGGGGCGCCTCAGGAGTTTGGAAAAGTAGGGGGGAAGCCAGTCTCGTGCCTGGGAAATAGGTTTACGTGCGTGTTTTTTGTTTGGAGCTGGGTTTGGTGCAAGCAGATGAAAGGAGTCCGTCTCATCCTGTAACCGTCGCAACATCCAAGCAAATTGTTTTTTTTAAAAAAAAGGAGGGGGGAAGGATAAAAACTTGACTGGCAGAGCAAGGGTGGGGGTGGATTTCAAAAGACTGTTTTTCCCTTAAATATAGGAAAGCTGAACTCCATTCAGTTTAGCCCTTAATTTGGGGCAGATTTCTTGGTGTCTGTCCCCTCTGCACCCCTTCATTCTCTCCGCAACCTCCCTTTTTCCTGGGTTCTCTACCCCCTCCACCAAGGTTCAAGTTTTTGTTGCAGACACTTATTGGTAGCATGGATTCTCCATGTTTTCTCCTGTATTGGATTATTCGAGGCTCTTAATACTCTCGCTGAGAACTGGCAACAGCCTCGCTGATGCTCCTGACAATGATTGTGCAGCGGTTACAATTACACCTCTTGTCTCCCTTGATGAGCAGTTGCAGTTAGATGCCATCCGATCTCGTATGATTTCAGTGGCAGACCGTAATTAAAATTTCTTACACCTTGTGCTTTCAGAATGAAATTGGTCTATTATCCCTGTCTGACCTTCATCGCTCTTTGAGGTTTTTGCACAAGCGGTGAACGGATTATACGTAGGGTGGTTCGGTTGTGTGTGTGTCTCTGTGTGTGTTTGAACGCTGATGGGAGGAGGAACCCATTATAAACTGGGGCAGTTTTCTAAGGTTATTCTCTAGAAAACCCATCGGACAGCAGAAGGGGATGAGGCACTGTAGAGTTTCGTGCTCTTCCCCACCCCCCAGCCCCCTTCCTTGAAGACTGATTGGGATGTGACCAAAGATTGGAGCAGAACACTGAAGGGAAGATTGCTTAAACGCCCCTGGGTTTTTTCTTCCCATATTCTAGAAGCAAAATCATACTCACTTTCCAAGATGACCTAAAGTTTCATCCCAAGGAATATTTCATCCAAAGGAGGTTTTTAACCAAGAGGTGGGATTTATTTTTTTAAAGCCACTAAGCTTTGAACTCAACAATCCATTTATCCCCAATTTGGAAATCCCAAAAGTGGTATGATTTTTTTTTCTGTCATCTGGGACACATGGCTTCAGTCTGCAGGCATCGAAGATTCATTCATAACTCTCTAGTGCACTTTTAATAAACCGGCTGGAACTTTTGCAGTAGAATTTGGTCATTATATTTTGATCCTTGGGGCAATGCTGAGAATATTGTGTCTGTTACTTTGCCATTTTGGCAAGGAGAACCTTAATACAGTGTCTGTTTCTTGTTATATTGACTCTCCCAAGCACTTAGTATAGTGCTTTGCATACAGAAAGCACTGAAGAAATATGATTAAATGAATAAACTTGTCAGGGATGCATATTTGAAAGTTCATTTGATGCCTGTTGGAAATTTAGTGATAAACACTAAAATTTGATGATGCAATACTCAGGTTTGAATGTGGTACAGAAAGCTGAGCAGGAGAAATATTATACTTCGACTGGACCATCTTTGAAATTTAGATTTTGGAGAAAGCGAACACAATCAATTTATTTTAATAGACATGTTGGTATTTTGTCCTTTGCCTTATCTCTAACAAAAGAATCCCTTTCAGAGCAAACTACTCTTCATTAGAACTTAAATATGCCACAGTGTTTGGTATTACTCCATCATAGCAGTGCAAAATTTTCCTCCTTGCACTGTGAACAATTTGCTGATAAAGTGGCATTCTATGTTTGAAATTTGTAAGAGTTCCCCATTAAGCATGTATTCTATTAGACTGTGAGCCCGTTGTTGGGTAGGGACTGTTTCTATATGTTGCCACCTTACACTTTCCAAGCACTTTGTACAGTGCTCTGCACACAGTAAGTGCTCAATAAATACGATTGAATGAATGAATCTCCTGAAAGAAAGTAAAAGATAATTCCTGTTGTGGGTTTTTTTTAAGCCTGTATTCTGTTTACTTGCAGAAAGATCCCTGTTTAAGAAGCCATATGTGGAATATCTGGCATTTATTTCAATATTTATTTGAAATGGGAAGAACAAGGGCCAAACAAACTTTGAATTAACCAGGTTCAGTTTGTTCTCTAATAAAGAGATCAGACAGTTGGTATGACAGTTGGTCAGAATTACTTCATTCAGAATAGTGAGCAATATTGATTTACCTGGCTTTACCAAATTAGGAAAGAGCACCGATGAGGAAGAAAGTACATGCCTTTTTAGATTAAAGATGAAGCATTTTTGTTGGTATCTGCTTGGTTGCCCCCTTGGTTTTTCAGTGAACCATTTCCCTTGAGATCAAGGGGTTAAGTTTTACGCTTTGTGGGGTTTTCCGAGGGAAGTCTCCAGGCTGGGTTGGAACCTGTGGGGAAAACTTTGGGTTTCAAGCTTTCCTTTGACTGACTAATCAGGGTAGCTTTAATATGGTTTTTACAATAAGCTATTTATCCATATTCTCCCAGGCAAAAACACCAGTTCTCTATCTTGCTTACAGGCGTGTTTTAAGGATTAATTAAGATTTATGAAGCACCTTGAAGATGTTACATATTGTCTCCCAATGCTTTATGACCTAAGTGGGGAATTTCCAGTGTAAAAGTTGAAAGGGAAGATATGTCACAGTTAACCTAGGGCATGTGGGGGGAGAGTAGGAAGTTTGCTTGCCAGCTTCAATTTGTATCCCATATAAAGCCGAGCTTATATTACTGAAATGAAGGTGGTAACTAAACTACAGTAGTTTTCTCCATGCATATGCAATTTATTTTTGTTCCGAAGAGGCATGGAGTTTAAAGTTTCTAGCCCCGCTTGTTTATGCTAAAGGGGAAACCACGCAGGCATCGTGGGAGAGTAGAGACAGACCCTGAAGATAAGTGACACTGAATTATTGGGAATGCATGACAACAGGTGGTATTGGTGACTATGTTGATAGTCCCCCTAACAGCAGTCAGTGGGGGTTGAAGAGACTGAAAACACAGTTCACATTCTCATTTTCTTCCTTCAGGTATCATCATCTCAAAAGAAAAAGTCAGGACTTTGTGATGAATTAATTCCACTGCCTTATTGGCATTCCTAAGGAATGAGAGGCTGTGTCTGAAGAGGGCCAGGCATATCTTTTTGGAGAGACATTTTCTAGTGGAAAATTCCCCTTTGATGCAAATAAGCATGGGCAAACCACCAAGCTGATGCTAGCAGGGATGACCTCAGGGAGACAAAGCTAATGTTTCTGGAACCGTGTACCTCACTCTTGTCTGCTGCTGAGCCTGCCCTGATTGCAGGAAATCCACCCGATTGGCAGAGTGGTTTGGGCCTCCCCTAGTCCTCTGCTCCCACTCACTCCTTCCCCCAGCCGGGCTGGTCCTGTAGATGCCAACTTCTCATTGTGAAAGCTGGGGTGAAAAGCAGGCCAGGGATGTTAGAGACGGGCAGGGGGATGGGAGCAAGTTCCCTTCACCAGTGACTGTGAGAATCATCTCAGTCCTAAATGGGAAAACTCTCCCATCTTGGAGTGGGATCAGTAACGGGAGTCAGTAACAGATATTTATGTACATATGTGTTATTTATTTATATTCATTCATTCATTCCATCATATTTATTGAGCTCCTACTGTGTGTAGAGCACTGTACTAAGCGCTTGGGAAGTACAAGTCGGCAACATATTGAGATGGTCCCTACCCAACAACGGGCTCACAGTCTAGAAACGGGCTTGATGTCTGCCTCCCCCTCTAGACTGCGAACTCGTTGTGGGGAGGGAATGTGTCTGCTTATTGGTGTATTGTACTCTCCCAGACACTGAGTACAGTGCTCCACACACAGTAAGCGCTCAATAAATACGATGGAATGAATAAATATTTAGGTGGATAGGATGACTTTCAGTTGTGGGCCAAAACAAAACATTAAATAACCCTTTTTGTAGGACTTCTAACATGCGGTATTGTTAGCTGGTTAATGAGAAAGATTTTGCTAGCTAGATTAAGATAAGGGAGTTTGTCCAGTTGTGGGAGAAAAATTGCAGCGGCTTGCCTTCTGCAGCCTGGACCAGGGAGTCTGTCTTCTGAAAAATGTCTGCACACGCCAGGCGTGGCAACTTCTCCCAAGTCTCAACCAGCCTGGATAATTGTGTGAATCATTTGTTAAGTGACTGAACAGTTATCAACAATGCAGTTCATTATTTATGGTGTTTGGATGCTGCTACTTGAGGGATTATTGTATGGCTCCCTGTTTTTCAGGCAGTAATTTGGGTTTTGTTTTGGAGGCCTAAGTAATTCCTAAAAAGGAGAAGGATCCAGATGGAAAGGAATTGGGAAGCCCTGTAGAATAGGGGAAGATACTGAAAATGAAAGATCAAAACTCTGTTCATAACAGAATATGTGTGTATGTATTTTTTTAATTACTAGAGGCTCTGGCAGACATACAGTTAGAGTGAATAGGTGCGTTTTGCACTTTAGATATGAATGCTGATGGACCTTTTTTATTCATTGTAAGATTTCCTTGAGCCTGCAATCTTGGCAAAGGCTCTGGGAGCTGATGAAAAAACAAGGCAGGAAATGGTCGTGTATATTTAGTTTAGGTCTTCTCCATTCTCCTTAAAGAGCTGCAACCAGGATTTAATGGGTAAATGTGCCAGAAACTGACTGTTCCCAGACGAACGTCGCTACTGGGGGGGGAAAGGGAAAAGGGGACAGGTTGGGGGAAAGGAGACACAGCCCCAGTGAACTAGCATTTTAGGTTTCTTCCCTCCCCCCCTCCATTAATTTTCAGAGCAGTTTCCACCTGAAAGGACACCTGGCTGGACTATGGAAAGTGTACTCTTTAGTTTGAGAATAACATGGACCATTCATCAAGTATTTTATCTAACAACTAAGTAAATCTTGCAAGGCAAATAAAACTGTCTTGCAAACAGGAAGGGGCCAATTTGGCCCGGGACAGGCTGGAATTCAAGGCATTTGTCTGCCACTCGTCTGTAACCATGCCCCTGCCTGGACACGGAGTGGCTGCTACTGACCGTTCTGCTTTGACCCAGAAGTAACAGATGCACGTTGGAACACACAACATCATGTACTGACATCATTCGCGATCTTTTACGGCAATTTGCAGAGCCATCGGTGAATCAGTTGATGGTATTTATTGAGCACTTACTGTGTGCAGAATACTGTACCAGGCGTTTGGAAGAGTACAGTAATCCAGAGTTGGTAGATACATTCCCTTATGGTCTAGAATCACCAGGAGAGCTCATTCAGCTCCCTCCGAACATGGATGTCACTTCCAAGCCTGCCCATCTTGGTGACAAGAGCAGAGGCGGAGGGAGATTAGGTGCTTTAAAGGCGTCTGGTTTACCAACTGCTTAGTACAGTGCTCCTTACACAGTAAGTGCTCAATAAACACCATTGATCGATATCGATGCCAGAAGGGGAACAGACCAGCTGTAAACAAGCCCAATGAGCACCCCTCTCATCCAGGATGTGGCAGAAGGGTTGAGAAATCAGAGGCCTCCCTGGGAGTGTGGCACTTGGCTATAGTTCCCCCTTACGTCTACCCTTTCATGAGCTAATGATGTTTACCGAGTGTCTCCTAAATTGGATGCACTGCACTAAGTGCTTGGGAAAGTACAAAAAGAAGCAAAAGACCTTTTCCCTGCCCATTAGGTTCCTGGAACCCAAGGGTGGAAATTGTTCCAGTTTCATTTTGGAGGCTGTGATTTTTTCCCCAGCCTGGTACTTTGTGAGCATTTGGCAGGAGGCTGTGAACAAAGGGGTGTCCAGGACTGAGTGCTTCAGTGGCTATCTTACTCCACCTCCTCAATCAACCAGAATTGTGTACTGAGCCCATACTTGTGGCAGAACACCATACTAAGCCTGTGGGAGAGTTCAATAGAAGACACAAACCTTGCCCATGAGTAGTTTACAATCTAGCAGGCTGTAGATACTCTGGGCTTCTGTAGCATCCTTCCAAAACCTACAGCCAAAACCTATAGCTGCTTAATAAATATTGACTGCCAGGGATTTGGACCTCTAGGCTTGAGTTGCACATTCAGATTTCCTGATTTCACTCCCAGACAGACACCGCCCAGTTACCCTGGAACTGTAGAATGTGGTGAGGAAAGAGGTTTTAAATTCCCCTTCCCGTCTCTACTTTAAGGTTCTCACAGGATGATTACCTTTTTGTATTTCTTGATTTAATTAAAAAAAGAATCCTGAAATAATAATCTTAATGTCTTTTCCTTTGTGTACTTAATTCCTCTTTCAATTTGAGAAAGGAAACACCTAGCTAATCTCTTGACAGAATGACATAATTGGAGCATATTTGTGCTGTTCAGTGTTTTTTTTTTTAAGTATGCCGTGAGTAAAAAACAAATTCCTAGCTTCATCACTCTGAGGAGGGTGTGGTACATTCTCTTCCTCATGCTTCAGGAAGTTTTGCAACTTAAAAAATTACAAATTTTTTTGTTTGCTCTGTCTTTAAGTTCCCCAATCCAGACCTCATATGCCTAGCCCATTTCAGTGTTTTGGGAGCTGTTCGGAGCCTCCAACCAGTCAGGTTTTCCATACCTCACTGCTGTTCTCCGTGTGGCACCGGCAAAATCCAAATTTCAGTGAGACTGTAAACTCCTTGAGGGCAGGGATCATGTCTACTAAATGCTATTGCACTCTCCCAAGCACTTACTATAGTGCTCTGCACACTGTAGGACCTCAATATTCCAGTTGTAAACATTTTTTTGTCTGCCTCACCTATTAGAGTATAAGCTCCTTGTGAGCAGAGAAAGTGTCACTTTGTTGTTCTGTACTTTCCAAACACCTACTCCTGTGCATCTACTTAGACTATGAGCTCATAGGGTACATGTACTGTGTCCAATTAACTACACATACCATAAAAAAGTGGACACTCAATGTAGTTACTATTATTGCTTTTAATTGTGAGCACCAACAAGTGGAAACACTCCTATATAAATCAATATTGTTTATTGAGCAAATACTGTGTGCAGGGCACTATACTAAGCAATGCAGAGAGAACGACTGATTACAATGAAAATTTTATTTTGTAATTCAAATAAATGAAGGAACTTATTCGATGTATCAGCTCGGGGTGACTATTTTGGAGAAATTTTCCCTAAGAAAACTCTGTTCTGACCCCGAGTCTGTATGTGAAAGCCAAACTGCACAACTCTGTTTAACGCTGATAGAGCCAGACTGGCAAGATGTTCAAGGGAAGAATAAACCACAAGTCCACTGCAGGAACCCCTGACTGGTGGGGAATGTACTGGAATTTTCCACTCTATTTGTTAATAGCACTTATTGAGCACTTTACTGTGTGCACAGGACTATACTAAACCTTTGGGAGAGTACAATAGCTGTAGTAGTAATAATTATTAAGTATGGTATATGTTAAGCGCTTACTATGTGCTAGGCACTGTACTCTCCCTTCTAGACTGTGAGCCCGTTGTTGGGTAGGGACCATCTCTATATTTTGCCAACTTGTACTTCGCAAGCGCTTAGTACAGTGCTCTGCACACAGTAAGTGCTCAATAAATACGATTGAATGAATACTAAGCAAATTGGGTTGCTGTCAGCAAATCAGTCCCTGTCCCATGTCCCAGTCTCAATCCCCATTTTACAGATGAGGTAACTGAGACCCAGAGAACTAAAGTGACTTGCCCGAGGTCACACAGCGGACAAGTGGCAGAGCCGGGAATAGAACCCGTGACCTTCTGACTCCCAGGCCCGGGCTGTAGGCGCCAGGAGACATGGTCCCTGCCCTCAAGCAATGGAATTCACTGAGCGCTTACTGTGTGCACAGTGGTGTACTAAGAGCTTGGGAAAGTGCAAAATAATAGAGTTAGCAGATGTGATCCCTGCCCATTATCTCTCTTTATTGTGAATTGTACTTTCCAAGCACTTACTACAGTGCTCTACACACAGTAAGCGCTCAATAAATATGATTGAACAAATGAATGACGGCGAATGAACAAGGCTCCTCAGGCAGGAGGGTCGGAGCAGAGAGCTGCATGGGTTGATCTTTTGGGTCTACTTTTCCACCATTCAGGGTGTGAACAGATGGATTAGGACTCACCCTCATTGCTCAGGTTGGGAGGGGGACCCTGCTGGGTGGGTGTGAAAGCCACTCAGATGCCTGCATATGGACTGATACAGGGAGATCAGATAGGGGACCCAATGGGGTTGGGGTCTCCTAGCATCCCAAGGTGGCATTTTTCAGACATGCGGACTTCCAGCCCCAACAGGTAGAGCTGTCTGCCTCCATGTGGGTTCTGGCCGTGCCGAACTGTGACATCTACTAGCTACTTGTGTAGTGCACAGTTTTACGAACTGCCTAGGTCGTTGACTGGAAAATGACTCAGGTCACATCGTTAAGAAGCAGGAGGGACTTAAAAACTTTCTTTCAGTCTGCTGTCAGGTTCTCTCTGGGTACACACACATCCACTGAGTTCTCTGCTTTGTCCTTGCTACCTGAGACAAACATTTTAATAGCTCAGTGGTACAGGGCACTGTACTAAGTACTTGTTGCTGAATTTTACTTTCCAAGCATGTAGTTCAGTGCTCTGCACATAGTAAGCGCTCAGTAAATACGATTGAATGAATGATTGAAAGTACAAAGTTAGTACACACAATCTCCAGCCCCTAAGAAGCTTACAGTCAAGTGAGGGAGACAGGTACTAAAATAATTACCCAGAGGAGGAAGGAGAGTGGATCAAAGCAAGTGAGTGCTTAGCCTTCTAGGCTGAAACTGCTCCCAGAGAGCTGTAAGGTATTTCTTCAGAGAATTAACAATAATGGATGCTGTCAGAGCACTTACTAGTCACGAAGCTTAATTGCCAAGTCCCTATAAGGTGTCTGTAGGGGGAGTTTAGGTGATGCCTTGTTCTGCGCTTCACTCTGATTGACTGAAAGGTTGTCCTGTTGGAGAATGAGCTCCTTTTTCGTTCTGATTCTTTGAACACTTAACGGCGCTCATTTAAATGATAACTCCTGCCTCAGATCAGGAATGCCTCTCAGAGAGGAAAAGACACGTACACACATTCCAGTGTTTCCTTGTTCTGGTTGCTAGTTCTGGCTTGTGTGAAGCAGGCTCTCAGTTTTAACACATACGTGTCTCGGCGAAGTGAAATCATCTTTCTCAAATGGAAGACGGGATTTTTATTGATAGATTCCATGTGTGGAGGCTTTGAAAATTACCTCGTTATGAATCAGGATGTGACTTGTAAAAAGAGAAGCCACCTCTTCAAAAGAGCGGCTCCCCCGAAGTTCTGTCCTGGAGAGAAGCTTAGAGCATCTGTGTCTCCATGACTAACGTTGGGTCTCTGCTGGTTTTGAAATCTTCCATTTTCAAAGATGTGGTTGCTTGGCAATTGGTAGGTGAAAAAAGTTGACACCCACCTTTGGCAGCTGTTCAGTATTCAACATTACACCAGGTAGCAAAAATGGATACCTGAAAGGGATGAATGAACCCGGGTACGGGTGTCACTTCTTGTGTGTGGGGGATGTCTTTACAGAGAAATGGCAGTAGACCCAGTTTTATGTTGTCTCAGACAGGGATCATGTTCAAATGACATGCAAGATCCTATGAGTGTGTGGCATGCAGTCATCTAGATGAAAGGTAAAGAGTTCTAATCTTGGATCTGCCACTTTTCTGTTGTGTGACCTTGGGTGAGTCACTTACTGTCTCTGTGCCCCAGTTACTTCATCTGCAAAATGGGGATTAAGACTGTGAGTCCTGTGTGGGACATGGACGGTGTCCAACCTGATTGCCTTGTATCTACCCCAGCCCTTAGTACAGTGACTGACACATAGTAAGCACTTAACACATACCTTTTTTTTAAAGTAAAAAAAATTAAAAAAAGCTTTTCTCAGGTCTTTTCCTGCTGTGCCCATTGAGGACCCTTTTGAGAGCCAAGATCTGCAGGTTAAGGTCCTGCCTGAGCTTCATTCACTCATTCCATTGTATTTATTGAGCACTTTCTTTGTGCAGAGCACTGTACTAAGCGCTAGAGAAGTGCAAATCAGCAACATATACAGATGTACAGATGTACAGAGCCAACAACGGGCTCACAGTCTTGAGAAAGGAACCCATGTCTGTGTAGTTTGGAGTTGGGCCAGTGACTTCTTCTCAATCAGTAGTATTTATTGAGCACCCACCAGGCGCAGTGTACAGTACTAAGCACCTAGGAGAGTACAATAAAGTATTCATGAAGCTCATTGTTGGCAGGGAATGTGTCTATTGTTTTATTGTACTCTCCCAAGCACTTAGTACAGTGCTCTGCACATAGTAAACGTCCAATAAATACAATTGTCCTTTAAAAAGTTTACAATTCAACAGTGGGGACAGAGACTAAAATCTCTGGGCTGTCGGGGCTTGTAGTCCTGGTAAATAATAATAATAATAATAATAATAATAATAATAATAATAATAATAATAATAATAATGGCATTTATTAAACGCTTACTATGTGCAAAGCACTTTTCTAAGCGCTGGGGAGGTTACAAGGTTATCAGGTTGTCCCACGTAGGGCTCACAGTCTTAATCCCCATTTTACAGATGAGGTAGCTGAGGCACAGAGAAGTTAAGTGACTTGCCCAAAGTCACTCAGCAGACAAGTGGTGGAGCTGGGATTTGAACCTATGAACTCTAACTCCAAAGCCCTGGGCTCTGGGTAAATGGGTAAATGCACTGGGCTCTCTGTAAACACCATGGCCACTGTGCTTGCTGGAGTCATAATCCCTCACCCCAACTTGAGACAGCACAAAACCAGGAGGGACGTGTACCCCTCAACCTTGACTCACCTTGCCGTGGCCTGGCCAGGGCCAAAGCAGGTGTCCCTAAATTAGCAGACGTTGAAAGAGTGTAATATGAATCCAGTTTTCACATCGTAAAAAGAGATTGGGTTCCGAGTCCCCCTGTCACCCCCTACAAAGTGCGAGTGTGACTAGTGTAAAGAAATTGTGTGTAAAGCGAGACGAGACGCTATTTACTGGGCCAATTAGAGCTGTTCTTGGTTCAAAGGACAGTTAAAAGAGAATAAACGCAGGGAAAGGTTGGGAAAGCAGAAGCAGCCAGGCCTGGTGGAAAGAGCATGGGACTTGGAGATAGAGGATGTGGATTCTAATGCTGGCTTTGCCAGATGTCTACCATGTGACCTTGGGTAGTTGCCCAACTTCTGTGCCTCAGTTACCTCATCTGTAAAATGAGGATTAAGACTGTGGGACATGGAGTGGCTCCAACCTGATTAGTTTGTACCTACTCTGGTGCTTAGTACAGTGCCTGGCACATAGCATTTAACAAATACCATTAAAAAAAAAGAACATGGAGAAAGAGAATGGGTAGAGATTGTCTCTGTTGCCGAACTGTACTTTCCAAGCGCCTAGTACAGTGCTCTGCACACAGTAAATGCTCAATAAATACTATTGAATGAATGAATGAATGAATGAATGAATGAATGAATGAATGAATGAATGGATTCAGAGGGCAGGATACCAGTACCTGGTCCCCGAGACTGAAGACCAATCAATCAATCAATCAATCAATCGTATTTATTGAGCGCTTACTATGTGCAGAGCACTGTACTAAGCGCTTGGGAAGTACAAATTGGCATCACATAGAGACAGTCCCTACCCAACAGTGGGCTCACAGTCTAAAAGGGGGAGACAGAGAACAGAACCAAACATACCAACAAAATAAAATAAGTAGGATAGAAATGTACAAGTAAAATAAATAAATAAATAAATAAATAGAGTAATAAATATGTACAACCATATATACATATATACAGGTGCTGTGGGGAAGGGAAGGAGGTAAGACGGGGGGATGGAGAGGGGGACGAGGGGGAGAGGAAAGAAGGGGCTCAGTCTGGGAAGGCCTCCTGGAGGAGGTGAGCTCTCAGCAGGGCCTTGAAGGGAGGAAGAGAGCTAGCTTGGCGGAGGGGCAGAGGGAGGGCATTCCAGGCCCGGGGGATGAAGTGGGCCGGGGGTCGATGGCGGGACAGGCGAGAGCGAGGTACAGTGAGGAGATTAGTGGTGGAGGAGCGGAGGGTGCGGGCTGGGCAGTAGAAGGAGAGAAGGGAGGTGAGGTAGGAGGGGGCGAGGTGATGGAGAGCCTTGAAGCCCAGGGTGAGGAGTTTCTGCTTGATGCGCAGATTGATCGGTAGCTATTGGAGGTTTTTGAGGAGGGGAGTAATATGTCCAGAGCGTTTCTGGACAAAGATAATCCGGGCAGCAGCATGAAGTATGGATTGAAGTGGAGAGAGACACGAGGATGGGAGATCAGAGAGAAGGCTAGTGCAGTAGTCCAGACGGGATAGGATGAGAGCTTGAATTAGCAGGGTAGCGGTTTGGATGGAGAGGAAAGGGCGGATCTTGGCAATGTTGCGGAGCTGAGACCGGCAGGTTTTGGTGACGGCTTGGATGTGAGGGGTGAATGAGAGAGCGGAGTCGAGGATGACACCAAGGTTGCGGGCTTGTGAGACGGGAAGGATGGTAGTGCCGTCAACAGAGATGGGAAAGTCAGGGAGAGGACAAGGTTTGGGAGGGAAGACAAGGAGCTCAGTCTTCGACATGTTGAGCTTTAGGTGGCAGGCGGACATCCAGATGGAGATGTCCTGAAGGCAGGAGGAGATGCGAGCCTGGAGGGAGGGGGAGAGAGCAGGGGCAGAGATGTAGATCTGGGTGTCATCAGCGTAGAGATGATAGTTGAAGCCGTGGGAGCGAATGAGGTCACCAAGGGAGTGAGTATATTGAGAACAGAAGGGGACCAAGCACTGAACCTTGGGGAACCCCCACAGTAAGAGGATGGGAGGGGGAGGAGGAGCCTGCAAAAGAGACTGAGAAAGAACGACCGGAGAGATAAGAGGAGAACCAGGAGAGGACGGAGTCTGTGAAGCCAAGGTCAGATAACGTGTTGAGGAGAAGGGGGTGGTCCACAGTGTCGAAGGCAGCTGAGAGGTCGAGGAGGATTAGGACAGAGTATGAGCCGTTGGATTTGGCAAGCAGGAGGTCATTGGTGACCTTTGAGAGCGCAGTTTCCGTGGAATGAAGGGGACGGAAGCCAGACTGGAGGGGGTCGAGGAGAGAGTTGTTGTTGAGGAAAGTTGTTGTTGACCAAGCCAGAGAACATAAATTTGGGTCCCGGGGTAACCTTGGGTCCCTTTGTAGATTATCAGTTTTCTTTATCATCCTCAGTGCCTGAATGTCTCCATCCCACCCGCTGCCTAACAACTTTTGGTGGTCTAGAGTAAGAAAACAGAGAAGGAGCGAAGTCAAGAGATGATGAAACAAATTGGAAGTGGCCAATTCTGTGTAGGCATGCCCCGTTGTTCGAATAATAACGTCGTGGCCCTCCGAGGAGTTTTGTAGCCTAGAGTGTGGTCTGGAGGTGGGGAGAGGGAATGCTTCTACTGGATTTGACCACTCCTGGGTCTGGTTCAGGGCGAGATCTTTTGAGCTAAGCCATCTCTCTGGTACATTTGTAACTGAGATGGAAAAGAAGAAGCAGCGTGGCCTACTGGATAGACAATGGGCCTGGGAGTCAAAATGACCTGGATTCTAATCCCGGATCTGCCACCGTGATCTTAGGCAAGTCACTTCTTTCATCTGTAAAATGGGGATTAAGACTGAGCTCCATGTAGGACATGGATTGTGTCCAACCTGATTATCTTGTCTCCACTCCAGCGTTTAGTACAATGCCCGGCCCGGCATTTAACAAATACCATTTAATAGAAACAGAAACAGCTGAGGGTAGTAATGGTTCCCTTGAGGAAAAGGGAACCCGCTCTTCTGGGTTCCCAGGGGAGTCCGGACATCTCTGGTGCCTTCCAGCCAACCAGCAAAGTGTGACCGAGGAGGAGGCAGATGATCCGTGCTTTCTATGGGTGTGCGGCATATATGTCTAGTGGGTGGGAGTGTATCCACCCATTCATCTAAGTTCCTAAGATCTATTAAAACATGTGGGTGAAATATGTGCCTCAGGGGCAGGCAGAAACCTCCCCGGCCTACCTAGATTGACTCTTGGCTGTGGAACCAGGCAGCATTGGAGAACACGGGCACGAGGAGGAAGTGTGAGAATCAGGAAAAAAAAGTGTCAAGAGTGTTTCCAGTGAGGGACTGGGAATTCTGTTTGGGGCAGGACTGGCCAGCCACTGTCTCTATATGTTGCCAGCTTGTACTTCCCAAGCGCTTAGTACAGTGCTCTGCACACAGTAAGCGCTCAATAAATACGATTGATTGATTGATTGATTGATTGATAGGGGGCTAGGGGAGGGAGTGGCCTCCAGGCCCCTCTCTGGAGCCTCTTCCTGGGAGGTTTTCATCGAAATTGGGGGCAGGTCCTGAAGCTGGCATGGAGCACTTTGCGAATGGGCAACAGTGCCATATCCAGTCAATCAATCAACCGTATTTATTGAGCACTTACTGTGTGCAGAGCATTGTACTAAGTGCTTGGGAGAGTAAACACAATATAACAGACACATTCCCTGGCCACAGTGAGCTTACAGTCTACTCCTCCTCACCTCTTCCCTGTGTTCACTGGAGTCTTCCTTCCTTCTTAGAGGGTACATGGGCCTGTCAAACCCAAGCCCCGATCCCTGTAGACTGTAAGCTCGTTGTGGGCAGGGAGTGTGTCTACCAACTCTGTTATATTGGACTCCCTCAAGCGCTTAGTACAGTGCTCTGCACACAGTAAGTTTTCAGTAAATGAGAGCTTGCTTGTAGGAGAGGGAAAGAGTTAGATGGCTTTGACAGGCTTCTAATTCTCTAATTCCTGGCTCTGCCACTTGTCTGCTGTGTGACCTTGGGCAAGTCACTTCACTTCTCTGGGCCTCAGTTACCTCATCTGTAAAATGGGGATTGAGATTGAGCCCCACGTGGGACAACCTGATTACCTGGTATCCCCCCAGTGCTTAGAACAATGCTTTGCACATAGTAAGCACTTAACAAATACCATTATTATTATTAGTATTCTCTGGGCTTCAGTTACCTCAACTGTAAAATGGGGATTGCGACTGGAAGCCCAATGTGGGACAGGGACTGTGTTCAACCCGATTTGCTGGTATCCACCCCAGCGCTTAATAAAGTGCCTGCTCCACAGTAAGCACTTGACAAATACCATTATTATTATTATTATTGTTAATAAAAGATAATATCTTGCACCCAAGTGAACTTCCACAGTAGTAATAGAGTTTAGCGTGTAGAGTAGCAGTAAGAGTTTAGTGTGTGCAGAGCACTGTACTAAGCACTGGTAAAGAGTATATTCTGTGTCGCTCTGATTTACTCCCTTTGCTTCCCCCACCATAGTCACACAGCACTTATGTATATATCTGTAATTTTATTTATTTGCATTGATGTCTGTCTCCCCCACTCTAGACTGTGAGCTCGTTGTGGGCATGGATTGTCACTATTTACTGTTGTACTGTACTTTCCCAAGTGCTCAGTACAATGTTCTGCACACAGTAAGAGCTTAATAAATATGATTGAATGAATGAATGAATATATAGGTGGGAATTAGATATGGACCCTGTCCCTTGAGGGGCTCAAATCTTTGAAAACCACACAGTGACTCTTTAACGGTTCTTTCTTTCCTCCTCCCCACAATCTCCCCTTCTTCCCACGTGTTGATGATCTTGAGTTCGATGTAGACTCCCCTTCTAGGCCGACCTTTGACCCCCATCTCCATGCCAATCCTGAGTTCAACATCCCAGTTTGGAGCGAGTGGCAGAGATCGTAGTTGGCCCAGCTTTCTGTTCTGCATTAACAGTGAGGGCATTTGTTAAGCGCTTACTGTCAAGCCCTGGTCTAAGTGCTGGGGTTAGATACAAGCTAATCAGGTTGGACACAGTCTCTGTCCCACGTGGGCCTCACGGTCCTAATCCCCATTTTACAGATGAGGTAACAAGCAAAGAATAGTGAAGAGACTTGCCCAAGGTCACAGTGCAGACAGGTGGTGGAGTCAGGATTCGAACCCAGGTCCTTCTGAATCCCAGGCCTGTGCTTTATCCACTAGACCATGCTGTTTATCTTAGAAGCACAGAATGCATTATCTCACCCCAGAGTTCCCGAGGATTAAAGAACAGTATCTCCTCCTTCTGAAGCAGTCTCCTGCCTGCTTTCA
The DNA here is from genome assembly GCF_015852505.1 of Tachyglossus aculeatus. NCBI lineage: Eukaryota > Metazoa > Chordata > Mammalia > Monotremata > Tachyglossidae > Tachyglossus > Tachyglossus aculeatus. The sequence goes on along the minus strand of NW_024044868.1, from coordinate 164,677 downwards.
AATTCCCTCTACCCCCCATGCTACTTGCGTTCCTGAAACCTGGAGTGGGGTGGGTCACGAGTACAGTGGGACTTTGCTGGTGAACGCGGTAGCCAGTCTTCACAAAACAAGCCGGGTCACCGCCGGAAGGATGAAAAAAATCACCGGGAGCTAGTAAGATCTTGTTCCTTCCGAAAATTTACCATCAAAAAGCCGAGCTCTGCTTTCCTTGTAAATGAGCCAATTAATTTAGAGCGAAATCCTTCAAGCTGTGTGGCGGGAGGATACCGTGGCATTTGGTGCTTTGACAGACATTCACTGGCAAAATGTGTGATCAGTGGACCCTGTTGCGACTGGACCCCTTACAGAATCATTTCTATTGATAAGTCCAGCCGAACCACTCAAATTTTCCGAGGTTTAAGAAGCTGAAAGCCGGCTCTGTCCTACCCCGTTGTGACTGGACCCCTTACAGAATCATAACTATTGGTAAGTCCAGCCGAACCACTTGAAGTATCTGAGGTTTAAGAAGCTGAAAGCCGTCTCTGTTCTGATGATAAATTAGCTTGTTTATTCCTCTCCTACTTATTCCTATCCCGCTGTTGGTTAGCATAATGAAGTAGAAGCCCATTGTGCCTGCTCATTGAACAGTGATGGCCTCTCCCGGAAGGGGGTAATTGAGGAGAAGGGCAGAATGCTGTTGGTATATGTGAGAAGTTAAACACCACATGAGTTCACTAGGCTGGGACTTTAATCAATGTAGACACAATGCAATTGAGATTTTTCAAAAGAGTTTGTTTATCGTGGGAGAGCAAGGGTCAGTGGTTAATTTGAAATGCTGTAGGTGTGTTTTCTTTTCAGCTGAGAAGGTACGGAGCATATATCATAGATGCTTGCAAATACCCTCCGGGAGGGGTCAGAATTAGAAGCGGAGAGCAGGGCTTAGAAAAGCGAGACACAAACAAAAGGCATAGAGTTTGCTGCTCTTCTAGTGGAAAACAAAAGGGAATCTAAAGAAACCACTCCATCTTTTCTTGTTAGAATAATTCAAGAATCTGAAGTATCTTGGAGCAGCCAAGAAACTGAAATAAGAATATGTAACCAATGTTCTTTAGGAAAACATTTGCATTTGAAATATTCTCACAATATAGTGCACACATTTTAAAGGTTACACTCTCCTTTTAGTATATATGTTTGAATTTTCTTGGCTTTATAATCTCAGCCGGTATCTTTGCCTATAGCATAAGAAAATACAAAGACTGTTAGTGGTTCATTATATTCCACACAGCCACATTCTTTCCATTCCAGCCCTTCAATCCTTTCTTGGGCATGTCTATTCACTTTTTTTTTTTGGATGATCTTTGGCATGTTTTTCATTACTTAGTCACCTAATTTCTAGCTGCCAGAAGCACCATGTTTTTATAACTGCCATTCAGGCAGCATATAGGCAGATGAACATGGGGCCTGCCCTTTTGTCTAAGGTAAGCTCTATAGGCACACATCTGGCTTTTAAATGTACCATATCCTCTGGAAAGAATGACCTGTTCACAACGGCGCATTCAACTCCGGGGATTGGGAGAGCCAGAACTTTGACGTTCAGAAACAGATTGCATTCTTGGTACTCAGGAAATTTGCTTGCTGGTTGAGGAGGTTGAGTTCCTTTGGGACCACGTAAGGAGACTCACTCATTTCCATGCAACTCTCTTTTTATTTGTTGTCCAACTATTTATTCAGCTGTTTTGTCCTGATATGTTCCTATTGCTTCCTAGCTTGTTCTAACTCTAGCTATCACTATCTGCAAATTATTTTTCGTATCTGTCTCCCCACCCTGGAGTTTATGCTCCTGGAGGGCAGGGAAAGTGTATCTTGCTATTGAACATTTGGTACAATATCTAGCACTGAAATGCCACTGACGGGATTTAAAGATTCCACAGAAAACTGCAGAACACAAGACACAAGGCTGGTAGAAACTGATCGGTGAGACAAATCTGTTGCTTTCAGTGGTTGACCCTCTTCCTTCTTTTTCCAAACATTGTTTGACTTGGGTTGATTTGTTAGAACTGTTCCTGGAAGTTAGTGAATATTGGCATTGACTGAAACCCTTACGATGCAGTTTTGCCTAGTGGGTAGAATACAGAGCTGGGAGTCAGAAGGACCTGGGTTCTAATCCCGGCTCTGTCACTTGTCTGCCCTGCGACTTTGGGCAAGTCAATTCACTCCTGTGCCTCATTTACCTCATCTGTCGAATAGGGCTCATGATCTCCATCCCCATGTAGGAAAGGGACTGGTATAGGCTTGTATTTACCCCAGTGCTTAGTACAATGTCTTAGTAAGTGCTTAACAAATACCATAAAAAAATTAGCAAAGGACTATCCTAACCACTGGAGAGACTCAAAGATGTAAACTTGAGCGGTTTTCCTGGACCATGAGGGACGCTCAGCACTTTAATATTCAGTCAGTGGTATTTATGGAGTGCTTATTGTGTGCAGAGTGCTGTATTAAGCACTTGGGAGGGTATGCTACAACAGAGTTGGTAGCCCCTCCCCACAAGGAGCACTCTCCCAGGCACTCAGTACAGTGCTCCATACACAGTAAGCACTCAGTAAAGACCACTTTATCAGTAAAGACTGATAAAAATGGGGGGATCAGATACCAGAAAAGAGTAAACAAGGTAAAGTAAACAAATTAAAAATAACAGGCATCAAAAGTAAGTGCCAGCATTTTATCTCTCCCTGATCACTGTTTCAGTTGCCTTTTCTCCTCCCCATTAACTCTAAGATTTTGGCATGGTGGACTGACTCCATCATCCCTCCCACTCACTGACTTTTAATTGCCATTGTTTGTGGATCTACCCCCAGCGCTTAGTACAGTGCCTGGTACATAGTAAGTGCTCAACAAGTACCATAATAATAATAACAATAATAATAATAGTCACTATTATTACTATTATTATTACCTCCCAGTTTGTATGTCCAAGCCAGTGGTTCTGTTGTCGGTGGGAGTCCAAAGCTAGCAGTTGCCATTCTCCCTATAATTGCTAAATCTGCAACCACAGAACAAAGATGTTGGTTGGTAATCAGAACATTCTGTGTAGATGTGCGACTGGCCCTGGGGGAAGAGGGAGGAAGGAGAATGGACAGAAACATCCCCAAAATTGCCCCAAAAGGGGCGGTGGTAGTAGTATTTACGGAGTACTCCTTGGTTGTACCATGCCCCTGAGGAAATTCCAGAGGAAGAAGGCTGAGAGGGCACATTCATTCATTCAATTGTATTTATTGAGTGCTTACTGTGTGCAGAGCACTGTACTAAGCGCTTGGGAAGTACAAGTTGGCAACATATAGAGATGGTCCCTAACCAACAGTGGGCTCACAGTCTAGAAGGGGGAGACAAAGAACAAAACAAAACATATTAACAAAATAAAATAATTAGAATAAACATGTACAAATAAAATAAACAAATAAATAGAGTAATAAATACGTACAAACATATATACATATATACAGGTGCTGTGGGGAGGGGAAGGAGGTAAGGCAAGGGGGATGGGGAGGGGGAGGAGGGGGAGAGGAAGGATGGGGCTCAGTCTGGGAAGGCCTCCTGGAGGAGGTGAGCTCTCAGTAGGGCACATGTCCATGATGAGTTTTACTCTGACGGGACAAATCACTGAACATACAGTTAAAGTGGTGCATGTGCAAAATTTCCAGATTTCTCTTTGCCTACCTCTAGCTGCTGTTCTTTCAGTGTCAGTCTGTTGCATCTGTCTGGAAGAGTACTCCATTCCCCCTCGGGACAAGAACCATTGTGCAACAGTTAAACTGCGGGGTGAAAAATGTTTTAGATGAGGTCGAGGAACAGGGAGACCGCCCTGAAGCATGAGTAACCCAGTCCAGATCTTCCTCCCAATGTCAGATGCCTTCGGCAAAGCTTTTTTCTGAGGTCGGTTTCCCCACTGTGCAGCTGGGATCGCTAGTGGCATTGTCCCCTTGTTCAGTCAGTCAGTCGTATTTATTCATTCAATCGTATTCACTGAGCACTTACTGTGTGCAGAGCACTGTACTAAGTACTTAGGAAGTACAAGTTGGCAACATATAGAGGCAGTCCCTAGCAAACAACGGGCTCACAGTCTAGAAGACTGTTTATTGAGCGCTTATTGTGAACAGAGCACTGTACTAAGCGCTCGGGAGAATGCAATACAACAATAAACAGACCCACAAGGAGGGTCTCCCAAGTGCTTAGGATAGTCTAGAGGGGGAGAGAGCAGAACAATAGTGTTTCCATGCCCCCGCCCTCCGCTCTCAGGTCTGAGAGGGTTGGGCCAGGAGATCATGATCATAATAATAGTAATTCATTTAATCATATTTATTGAGCGCTAACTGTGTGCAGAGCACTGTACTAAGCGCTTATATTTGTTCAGTGCTTACAGTGTGTCAAGCACTGTATTAAAGCTCTGTATTAAGATAATCAGGCCCCACAAGGAGCTCACAGTCAGAGGTAAGAGGGAGAACAGGCTCTGAATCCCTATTTTGCAGATGAGGGAACACGGGCACAGAGAAGTTAAAGGACTTGCCCAAGGTCACACTGCAGAGAAGTTCCGGAACTGGGATTAGAATCCAGGTCCTCAGACTCCCAGGCCTGTGTTCTTAATGGTAGGCCACATTATTTCTTGGTGTGGGCAGCGAGTGAATGGCAACTTGTTTCTTCTAGACCGTATGCTCGTTGTGGCTAGGGAACGTGACTACCAATTATGTTGTATTGTGCTCTTCCAAGTGGTTAGTACAGTGCTCTGCACACAGTAAGCGCTCAATAAATGCGATTTGATTGTCCAGCGGTGGAACAAGGTATCCTGGGACTTTGAACTCAGCCTCTCTTGGGTAAGGGAGCCTTGCCATTGTTCCAGTGGATCAAGCATAGCTCAGAACCAGGAGTCCTGGGTTCTAGTCCTGGTCCTATATGATAGGACCACGCCATCAGTGGGACTGACTGAAGCACCATCTAGGGCATTCTCCGAGGTGGAAAGGCTGAGCCAAAATCCAGAAAAGTAGCTGGGCGACATGTGCAGGGAATGTGTCTGTTATATTGTTTTATTGTACTCTCCCAAGCATTTAATACAGTGCTCTGCACATAGTAAGCATTTCTCTGGCGCTTAATGGAAAGAGCATGGGATTGGGAGTCAGAGGTCGTGGATTCTAATCCCGGCTCCACCACTTGTCAGCTGTGTGACTTTGCGCAAGTCACTTCACTTCTGTGCCTCAGTTACTTCATCTGTAAAATGGGGATTAAGACCGTGAACACCACATGGGGCAACCCTTGTATCTACCAGTGTTTAGAACAGTGCTTGGCAAAGAGTAAGCCCTTAACAAATATTATTATTATTATTATCATTATTATTATTATTATTATCGTTATTATTATTATTATTTTAAAGATGATTGATGGAAGACCACAGTGACTGCCACCTTCAGGCTTATAGCATTACGGCACTGTGCTGCGGTCACTTTGGCCGTAAATAGGTCCTGCACTTAAAAGTTCTTGGCAATCCCGCCCACCTCCTCACCCGTGGAACTCTATGCCCTAGCCAGGACATGGCTGGCAGGGCCAAGAGCTGGCTCATCTGTGGCTTTCATGCCATGAGGGAAGCGATGAGATTTAGTCCGCTGGGTCAGTGGAGGCAGCAGTTGATGCTGTGAGTCCAGTCAGCCTTACTGGACCATTGTTCATGCAGAGGAGAGAGTGAAGGGCTATTTATTCGAGGGTCTTTTCATGTGGTTCAAGATACATCTGTGGGGAAGGATGAAACACTTGAAGTTTCATCCTGGCCCAGGATTTTCTTACCCTCTGGACCAGAAGCAAGTCAATTTTTGAAAAGTTGAAATTTCCCTCCGCGTGGTCTGGATGGCATGTATTGGTGTGTCCCTCTCCAGCCCCAAGAGTGTAAGCTCCTTGTCCATTCATTCATTCGTATTTATTGAGCACTTGCTGTGTGCAAAGTACTGTACTAAGCACTTGGGAGAGTACATTGTAACAATAAAAAGGCACAGTCCCTGCTCTTGTCTACCAATTCTGTTGCATTGCATGGTGCTCTGCACACAGTGAGCACTAAATGAATACCATTGATTGGTTGACTGGCAAATCGTTGTGGGCAGGGAACATATCTATCAACTCTGTACTCTCCCAAGTGTTTCGTATCGTTCTCTGCACACAGTATCTGCTCAATAAATACTTGATAATTGACAAATATAGTATTACACTAATTATGTAACAGTAGTAATATCTGATAATTGATAATCAATAAATAATTGATTGATTTTTATGAGGTAGTGTCATCCTTTGATTCGATTCTGTGGTCCATCCACTCTTCAGAAGAGTAGAGTTCGAGATTTCCTGCTGTGTTCCATCAGAAACTGGAGGATAGAAGGCAAGGAGCCTCTAGTCCCACTGGGATGTGGTGCTTTGGGAAAGTAAATTTAGGTCAGTCGATCTTAAGGAGTGAGTTCAGAGCCTTGGACAGCTGCGGGTGGGAGGGATTGGGAGACTGGTTTCTGGTAAAGGTTGGTGGTGATAGCACAGCTGTGGATGCTCTCCAGTTTTTGATTATTTTTCTTTCTCCAGTTCACAGCATTTTAACGAAATGGACCACATTTTTCCTGCTGATTATTTCTACGGGTGCAGTAGACGTGAGACCTGTGTTCATACTATAAGATAGATCTTGGCTTGTACAGTAGGCAAAAGTCTATAAATAAACCCCTGCTAGCAGGGCTACTGGCTGAGGGAGAAAGGGGCTGTTTACTTTTCCTTGGAGTGAACCTGAGAAATGAAGTGTGCCTTGTTTGATGGGTATTATGGCTACGTTTTATTTTTGTTTTTGTGGTGGGAGGTCCTTCATTTCAAAATTTGAGTTCTTATGGGAGTGGAAGGCAGTCTAGGGAAGGGTCAGAAGATGGTTGTGAAGACTCTCTCAGATACATCCTGAATGGATGAACACATTTGTTGAGCTTGAAATAAAGCCATCCCTGAGGTAAAATTTATAAAGGGGCCATTCCAACTTTTAGCAGCCTACCCTTTGGAGATGCAGTGGGAGTAAAACAAATCAAGTCAACATTCTTATTCCATTTGTCCAGTGTAAGCTGTCCTTTCCTCTAAAAGCAAACTTGCAAGTAGTTACTCTCCACTTAAGCATTTTTCCATTTTGTATGTATATGTGTGGGTGTGGGTGTGTGTCTATGTCTCTGCCCCATTAGACTCTAAGCTCCTTGAAGGCAGGAATTGTGCCTCTATTGGACTCTGCCAAGTGCTTATTTAGTAGAGGTATGTACACACAATAATCACTTGGTCAGTAAAGAAATCAATTTAAAGAAAATATTAGGTTGTAGATGAAGTGATAAGCACCTAATGCAGGGCTCTGGACACTCTAGGTGCTCAATAAATACCATTGATTATGATGAGTTTAGAGGGTAAGCAAAGTCACAACCCGAAACCTCACCCAACTTAGCGGAGCATGGGCCCGGGAATCGAGAGGTCATGGGTTTTAATCCCGGCTCCACCACTTGTCTGCTGTGTGACCTTGGGCAAGTCACTTAGCTTCTCTATGTCTCAGTTCCCTCACCTGTAAAATGGGGATTAAGACTGTGAGCACTATGTAGGACAAGGAGTGTGTCCAACCTGAACATCTTGTATCTACCCCAGCGCTTAGAACAGTGCCTGGCACATAGTAAGTATTTAACAAGTACCATTATTATTATTATTATTATTAAGCAGGAAGCACTGGAACCATTGCAGCTGCTGAGTGCTGAGTCCCACCCACCTCTGATTGACTAGACAAAAGGGAGAGGGGATTGGTGGGTAGTTCAACTTTGAAGAAGTGTGTTAGGGAAGATTTTGGTCTATAACCTTAAGGAAAAAACCCGAGGAAAGGAATTGATTATAGCTCTACCAATTTGTGTAGGGCCACACACCCTCATTCATTAAGCGCTCAGTACAGTGCTCTGAGCAAAGTAAGCGCTCAAAAATACGATTGAATGAATGAATAAATGAATCCCAGCCAGTTATATTCTCACTGGAGAAGTGGGTTCAAGCATATAGATGGACAGAGATGGAACACGCCATAAAACTCAATCATGCAATCTCATCCAAAACCCACTGATGGCCATAATAATAATGGCCGTATGTGTTAAGCACTTACTATGTGTCAGGCACTGTACTAAGCAGTGGGATCCCTACAAGCAAATTGGGTTAGATACAGCCCCTGTCCCACATGGGGTTCCCAGTCTTAATCCCCATTTGACAGGTGAGGGAACTGAGGCACAGCGAAGTGAAGTGATTTGCCCAAGGTCACACAGCAGACAAGCAGCGGAGCCCGGATTAGAACCCAGGTGACCGTCGGTGTTGGGCTACAGTGCCATAGGCCAGAAACTTTGGTTGCTGCTGCCATTTATGCTGCCATGAGAGCCTACTATTTTCAGGACTTTGAGTGAGCCTATTCACCATGTAAGATGCCCTGGGTAGGTCTTTGGTCAGAAAATTTTACTGGTGGTAGAGCCCAGGAGGCTCCTTTCTTATTGACTGTTTCATCACCACCACGCTGTGGGGAAAGCACGATAAAGTTAAGACACTACCCCTGCCTTCTGCAAGCATACAGTTTCAGGTGGGCTGCAGGCAAGTTATTTTCAGGAAGGAAGAAAAAAAGAATGGGAAGCTGGAAAGATGAATAAATAAGTACTTTAAAAGGGCTATATGCAAACTTGCCTTTAGAGAGAAGGACAACTTTATAATGGACAAGAAGAAAAATGATGCATTTTTGGGGTGGGGAGGTTCTACTTTCACTGCATCTCAAGGGAGGATAACTGCTAAAATTGGAGCTGATTTTTTAAAAGTGATATTTGTTAAGAGCTTATTATGTGGCAGGTAGATACAAGCTAATCAGGTTGGACACAATCCATGTCCCACATGGGGCTCACAATATTAATCCCCATTTTACAGATGAGGTAACCAAAGCACAGAGAAGTTAAGTGACTTTCCCAAGGACTCACAGCAGACATGTGGCAGTGCCACTTCCTACACAGCTCTGTCAGGCAGAGTGGCTGTGAAGTGGAGTGGGTTTAACCTTCACTCTCCCCTTGGCCTAGGATAGGTTACTTATTTAGCCTTCTGTGTTGTGGCTTCTATTGTGTTGTGGCTTCTATTGTAATCAAATAAAGATAATCATCTTTCTTACATAAGAGGAGTGTGTGCAAGAAATCTGAGACTCTAAAGAACTCTTAAATGCCTTGGAGTTGGCAAGATGGAAAAATATCATCAATATGATTTGTATTAAATATGAAAAGTGATAATCAAAGCTAGCCACTTTTTTTAAAGCAGTGTTTAGATAAGAAGAGTTGGTGTGTCTCAGACAGATATGATGTGAATTCTCCCAGAAAAATCTGGTCGGGAACCAAACAAGAAATCAGGCTGTAATGCTGATCAGTTGTTTTTAAAAGGGAAGTACCTTCCACCAGACTGTGATGATTGTAGGCGCTGGCACCTCTGTTAATACCTGCTGAATTTCCAGGTGACTTGGATTTATTCTCCTCTCTCTCCTCATCTCACTCTCTTCAGCCAACCCAGCTTCCCCATAGAATCATAGAGACCAGATGCTCAAACAGGTGATTGCAGGAGCTTACAGGGGACTGAAGGTTTAGTGTCTTCTTTGCCTAACACAGAAGACAGCTCCTCCAGGGACAGCGGGGAGGCCTAGGGGAACCCCAGTTCAGGATTGGGGGACCTTTATCCTGTCCTGTAATTTGGAATTTGGTGGATTGTGAGCTGTAGTCACATGTTTTGAGGTACAGAAAGGAAGCTCAAAATCTCTGCTCCTAAGGGATCTCTCCAAAAATTGGCCTGAAAAAATTCTCCAGCAGTAGGTAAGCTGTTTGTATGCCACGTAGAATCAGTGCATGGGGAGGAGGAAAAGTGGCAGGGAATGTGTTTTGTACATTGCACTTCCCAAGCACTTGGTACAGTGTTCCGCACACAGTAAGTGCTCAATAAATATAATTGAATGAATGAATGAAACTGTTATATTGTACTCCCCCAAGCGCTTAGTACAGTGCTTTGCACACAGTAAATGCTCAATAAATACCATTGAATAATTGAATGAATCTGTTGCCCTTTCCTGAGGGCAACACATTGCACCATGAGGAGTAGTATTAGTATTTATTGAACACCCTCTCAGGGGAGTGCACTGCACTAGGAGGAAACTGATGCCCCATAACTGATGGAGGGGAATGGTGGAGAGAGATTTATTCATTCAGTAGTATTTATTGAGTGCTTACCGTGTGCAAAGCACTGTAATAAGTGCTTGGGAGTGTACAATATAACAGACACATTCCCTGTCCACAGTGAGTTTACAGTTTAGATATCGTTGGCTTGGTCACACCTGCCTCTTTCTTATAATGGCTGTTATGGTGTTCATATAGGAAATGCTGCCAGAGCACTGTGCTAGAGACTGATCTTCAGGTTGGATGTACTTAACTACATCCGAGACCTCAATTTGAAGTAATTTATTGGCATAAGCAAGATCAACACAGGCACAGGAAGTCAAATGTAAATGGGGTGCTGTTTCGGGCTGTGGGGCACAGGAACAATCAATCATAATTTTTTTAATGGTATTTGTTAAGCCCTTATGCTATGGCCAGGCACTGTATTAAGCGCTGGAGTAGAAGCAAGCTAATCAGGTTTGACAAGGTCCATCTCCACATGGGGCTTTTAGTCTAAATCCCCATTTTCCAGATGAGGTAACTGAGCCACAGAGAAGTTAAGTGACTTGCCCAAAATCACACAAGTGAGGGCTGGAATCATGTTTACTCATTCTACTGTAATATTCCAAGCGCCTAGTATTGCGTTTTGCATGTGGTAGGCACTCACTAAATTCTATTGTTAAATTGAACAAGGGTCAACGTTGAGTTTTACATCTGAAGTGGGGGCCTCATGACCAGAAGTTTTAAATGGCAACCGTTCTTAATTTTTAAGTTTTAAATTCTTAAGTTTTAAATGGCAATGGTAATAAATGCCACTCTGTGTCTAACTCGCTCACTGGGACACTGAGCTGTGATTTCAAGTGATCAAGGCCACGGCGTCCCCGTGGTGTAATCGAGACTTGGCCTCTGGTTGTGTCGAGTTCCTCTCCCGATTCCGCCAGTCTCTCTCTTTGAAATTGCAAATGTGTGAACACCCAGGCTCGGGCCCCACATGCCTCCAGTGTGCTGAGGCGTGAACCTAGAGAGCGTGTTCTGACAGTTGTTGCTATTTTAATGTCTTCATGATCTCCAGTCATTGGAGGGTTGAGTTGCCTTGTCTTTGGAGACACACACGGGGATTGGCTGATAGGTCAATAGAGGAATTTGCAAGGGCCTACAGGGGAGATGGGAGAGACTCTTCTGTAAATGCAGAGGCTGTCCACAGCTTCCCATTATGCCACTAATCCTCATCACCAGGTTAACCCTAAAACTATGACATTGCTTTCTTTTGAGGTGGGAAAAGGGTGGAGTGGGAGAGTTCTTGAATAGTCTTGTCTTATGCCGTCAAGTCGTTTCCTACACATAGCGACACCATGGACACATCTCCCCCAGAATGCCCGGCTTTCCATCTGCAATTGTTCTGGCAGTGGATCCACAGAGTTTTCTTGGTTAAAAGTACAGAAGTGGCCTACCATTGCCACCTTCCACACAGTAAACTTGAGTCTCTGCCTTCGACTCTCTCCCGGGCCGCTGCTGCCCAGCACGGGTGAGTTTTGACTTGTAGCAGATTGCCTTCCACTTGCTAACCACTGCCCAAGCTAGGAATGAAATGGGTAGGCCTCTGCTTGACTCTCCCTCCCATAGCTGGGACTGGTAGAGTACTAGAAACTCTCCAAGTGCAACCTTGAGTGGGGTCTTGAGTAGTAGTAGTATTTATTGAGCTCCCACAGGGAACAGGGCACTGTATTAAGCACTTGAGAGAGTATTCTCCCAACATAGAGGAGACAGACACTTAATTTGGAGGAAAACAGCCAAATGAATATCTAGACAAGTGAATGTTTAATAGAATAGGTACAGGAGCACTACAGGTGGTTGATGATGATGGTATTTGTTAATCACTTACTATGAGTCAAGCACTGTATTAAGCACTGGGGTAGATACAAGCTAATCAGGTTGGACATAGTCTGTGTCCCACATGGGCTCTCAGTTTTGATCCCCATTTTGTAGTTGAGGTAACTGAGGCACAGAAAAGTGAAGTGACTTGCCTGCTGTGTGACCTTGGACAAGTGGCAGAGCTGGGATTAGAACCCAGGTCCTTTGACTCCCAGGCCTGGGCTCTTGATCTTCTGTTGCATCTCCCAGGTGCTTAGTACAATGCACTGTACACAATAGATGCTCAATAAATGCTATCCCTACAACTTTCCATGGACAGATTGGGAGGTAATTAAATGGTAGAAAGAATACAGTGTGGAGTTGATTTTTTAGAAACCCTAGAAAATTTCAGTTAACACACTGCCCCAGAGAGTGTACCGCAGTTCCTCAGAAACAATAGCAGAGTTTTGTGGCCTTTTGCAGCTTAATGTTCAGGAAAAGAACCAAGCACTGAAGAAGGTTTCCCTATAAGTGTGGGTTAAACCCACCTTACTCAGCCTGTGTGCTCATAGCCCAAGGTAGTAAATTATGAGATGCTGTAATTCACTTTCCATAGGTGGTCTTGGCAGTATCCCACAGCCTTTTGGCTCCAAAAGTTACCGGTTCTGGAAAACTGGCAGGAAGTCAAAATTCTCATTCTGATGACTGGGTCCAGAGCAGTAGGACAGATTTGGGATTTGTGTTTTGGGGGGCAGGGGGAGAGGAGGAGAGAGACAGTCAGTCCCCATCTCCCAGAGGGGTTGAGGGGGCAGAGGGGTTGAGGGGGTAAGAAGGATACTAGGTATGAGGAGAGAAGAGAACTAGATCCCAGAGACTGACTGGATTCACTTTGATCCAGCTGCAGTTCCCCTTCCTCTAGAGGGACTGCCCTTCCAAGATGCCACCTTCCTCTGCTTCCTCCATACCTGTGGATTTTCTCCTCTAACTAGCATGTAGTTTGGCCAGTATTTGAGAGAAACAGCATGGCTTAGTGGAATGAGCACAGACTGGGGAGTCACAGGACGTGGGTTCTAATCCCGACTCCGCTATTTATCTGCTATGGGCAAACCACTTAACTTTTCTCTGCCAGTTACCTCATCGGTAAAATGGGGACTAACAACCTACTTTTAAAGCTAACCTACTATTAAATCTGTTTTTACCTAACAACCTACTTTTAATGCTAACAGCCTGCTTCTTAATCTGTTTTTAGCTAACAGCCTACTTTTGAGTCTGTGTTAATGCTAATAGCCTGCTTTTAAATCTGTTTTTAATCCAACAGCCTGTTTTTAAAGCTAACAGCCTACTTTTAATGCTAACAGCCTACTTTTAAATGGTAACAGCCTACTTTTAAATGGTAACAGCCAGTTTTTAAAGCTAACAGCCTATTTTAATGCTAACAGCCTACTTGTAAATCTGTTTTCATCTAACAGCCTGCTTTTAAAGCTAATAGCCTACTTTTAAAGGTAAACAGCCTACTTTTAAAGGTACCTACTATTAAATCTGTTTTTATCTAACACCCTACTTTGAATGCTAACAGCCTACCTTTGACTCTGTTTTTATCTAACAACCTGCTTTTAAAACTAAGAGCCTGCTTTTGAATCTGTTTTTAATCTAACAGCCTGTTTTGAATGCTAACAGCCTATTTTAAAGCTAACAACCTGCTATTAAATCTGGTTTTTTTTCCTAACATCCTGCTTGGAATGCTAACACCCTATTTTAATGCTAAAACAGCCAACCTTTAAAGCTAACAGCCTGTGTTAAAGCTAACAGCCTATTTTAATGCTACAACAGCCTACTTTTAAAGCTAACAGCCTACTTTTAAAGCTGTTTTCATCTAAGAGCCTGTTTTTAATGCTAACAGCCTACTTTTAAAACCGACAGCCTAGTTTAATGCTAACAGCCTACTTTTAAATCTGTTTTCATCTAACAGCCTGTTTTTTAATGCTAACAGCCTACTTTTAAAGCTAACAACCTGCTATTAAATCTGTTTTTTTCCAACAACCTGCTTGGAATGCTACCAGCCTATTTTAATGCTAAAACAGCCAACTTTTAAAGCCAACAGCCTAATTGTTAAAGCCAACAACCTACTTTTAAAGCCAACAACCTACTTTTAAAGCCAACAACCTACTTTTAAAGCCAACAACCTACTTTTAAAGCCAACAACCTACTTTTAAATCTGTTATCTAACAGCCTGCTTTTAAAGCTAACAGCCTACTTTTAAAGCTAACAGCCTACTTTTAAAGCTGTTTATATCTAACAACCTATTTTTAATGCTAACAGCCTACTTTTGAATCTCTTTTTATCTAACAGCATGCTTTTAAAACTAACAGCCTCTTTTTAACCTAACAGCCTCTTTAACAGCCTGCTTTTGAATCTGTTTTTATCTAACAGCCTACTTTCAAAGCTAATAGCCTATTTTAAAGCTAACAACCTATTAAATCTGTTTTTATCTAACAACCTGCGTGGAATGCTAACAGCCTATTTTAGTGCTAAAACAGCCCAAGTTTTAAAGCTGTCTAGTTTTAATGCTAGCGGCCTCCTTTTAAAGCTAACAGCCTACCTCTGAATGCTAACAGCCTACCTCTGAATGCTAACAGCCTACCTCTGAATGCTAACAGCCTACCTCTGAATGCTAACAGCCTATTTTAATGCTAACAGCCTATTTTAATTCTGTTTTCATCTAACGGCCTGCTTTTAAAGCAAACAGCCTACTTTTAAAGCGAACAACCTGTTAAATCTGTTTTTATCTAACCACCTACTTTTAATGCTAACAGCCTACTTTTGAAGCTGCTATTGTCTAAGCCTGCTTTTAAAGCTAACAACCTACTGTTACGTCTGTTTTTATGTAACAACCTACTTTTAATGCTAACACCCTGCTTTGAATCTGTTTTTATCTAACAGCCTGCTTTTGAAGCGAACAGCCTGCTTTTAAAGCAAACAGCCTGCTATCAAATCTGTTTCTAACAACCTGCTTTTAATGCTAGCAGCCTGCTTTTGAATCTGTTTTTAGCTAACAGCCTGCTTTTAAAGCTAACAACTTGCTTTTAATGCTAACAGCCTGCTTTTAAAGCTATTTTTATCTAACAGCCTGCTTTTAATGCTAACAGCCTGCTTTTAAAGCTATTTTTATCTAACAGCCTGCTTTTAATGGTAACAGCCTGCTTTTGAATCTGTTTTTAGCTAACAACCTGCTTCTAAATCTGTTTTTAGCTAACAACCTGCTTTTAAATCTGCTTTTAATGCTAACAGCCTGCTTTTAATGCTAGGTTTAAATCGAAATGCCTGCATTAAAATCAAAATGTAAGATAAAACAAAACCCTTAAAACCCCCAGAGTATAAAACCAAGCCCAAAGCCCCCATCCCCACCCCAAGAAGGAAACACTCCATCAGGTGTCTTTATTGTTTACTATATAAACACTACACATTCTCGATGCCAAACGAGATTAGTTTTCTGGGAACGCAAAATACAATTACAGATATGTACATGTGACAAAGAGAACACAGCTTAATATCGTCATCCGATGACAAACCGATGGTACCTGGATGCCAGGACGGTGGCGGCGCACCTTCGGATAACACCAGGGGCTTGGGGAGTCATAATAGTATTACACACTTGAGGGCGGAGCACTGCCCTCACTACCAATTGCCTCTGACAGAATACGTTAAGGGAAGCCGAGCACGTAAAGGACAGGAGTGCAAAGTCTAGAACAGATAGTGAAGGCGATGGGAGTCACTGTGGCCGAGCGAGAGACAGCATGATTGAATTCCTTCTCACCTGCCGTGACGGTGTGCCAGGGCCTGATTTCACCTCAATGATACTCCGCGGCAGAACAGCGGGAGTGGAGAAGACCGGAAGGGGCTGCTGGGAGCTGAGAAGAAACGCTGAAAGCAAATGACAAGACGGTTTCTAAAGGAGACACCTCCAGACCGTGAGCCCACTGTTGGGTAGGGACCGTTGCCAACTTGTACTTCCCAAGGGCTTAGTACAGTGCTCTGCACAAAGTGCTCAATAAATACGATTGAATGAATGAAAAAACACTGGGCGATTGGCCTCGTGGGCAAGGAGAAAGAAGGGAACAGTGGGGATTTAAAGCAAGAGATAAGTCTAGAACAGAGAGAGAAAGGTGTCCATAAGGGAGGGGAACCGTTATTGCTGAGCACAGGAAAGAACAAAGTTAAATTCACTCACCCATTATGACATGATCGAGGCGGTCCCAGAGCCCAGATGATTCCAGACAGCGCTCAGTTGGACAAGAACAAGAGTCGAAAAGATCTGATGGGTGCTCCTCGGGGCTGAGAAGGAAAGGGGAGGAATGCAAACAATGGAATTACTTTAAATAACACACTCCACCACCCCCAAATCAACTTTTTAGTTAAATTATCTATATAACGAGACACCCACACGGCCCGGCATCTCCACTTTCCCCGACACTGCATCTCCACACCCCCACACCGAGAAAAACCTGAACAAAAAATGACAACAGGTCCTCAAGGCAACTACTGACTAAACAAGTAACTGAGGCAGGTGGGTCATCCGGTCCTCACCCGAGATAACCCCCTCCCCACATAGGTTACAAGCATCTGCCTAGGCCCCGGCTCAACAACACCCTCTCCGAGAGAGAGGAAGCCCCTACCCCCAGAGAGCAGTGAAAAAGTCAAAATAAGCCCCCTACCCTCAGTCCCCAGGAACACCAACAGTACTGCCGACACTGGTAAGATAATAAAGAGGCAGTGGCTGAGAGAAGGCCCACCCTCCCTTATATAGGGTAAGGAGGGGGCAAAGCTCAACCGTTTGGCCATCCCTTGATTGGGAACAGCTGAGCAGTGCCTGAAAGATGGTATTTATCAAACCTCGCGGTGGAAACGAGCGATGGAGTTTACCGTCTGGCCATCCCTTGATTGGGAACTGAGCAGTGCCTGGAAGATGGTATTTATCAAACCCCGCAGTAGAAACGAGCAAAAGAGTTTACATACACTCCCTGCCCCTCATTCATTTCATAATCTCCATCGCTGTAGTACAGTTAAGATGGTAAATACGCTAAGATAGTACAGTTAAAATATAGTACAGTTAAGTCGAGGAGCAGCGTGGCTTTGTGGATAGAGCATGGGCGTTGGAGTCAGTCAGAGGTCATGGATTCAAATCCCGGATCTGCCAAATTTCAGCTGTGTGACTCTGGGCAACTCACTCCACTTCTCTGTGCCTCAGTTACCTCAACGGTAAAATGGGGATTAAGACTGTGAGCCCCCTGGGGGACAATCTGATGGCCTTATAACTTCCCTAGCGCTTAGAACAGTGCTTTGCACATAGTGCTTAATAAATGCTATTATTTTTATCATTATTATTAAGATCCCTGAGTACCAGAGAAGTGATGTAAATTACACAAGGTTACACGGTACACCAGCAGGAGAGCTGAGATTAGAACCCTGGGCCTCCTGACTCTCAGGCCTATGTACTATCCCCTACACCGTGCTGCTTCCTTCAGAGTCAGCTGGTCTTTCTACTGGTATGAGAGGGAATTAGAGGTGGGTGGGGGGGCTAATTGCAGGAGTGAGCATCAGGGAAGGTGAGGGAAGAAAAATCCTTACCCTGATCAACAAAGGACCCAGAAAGAAAAATAAAAAAGCCACAAAGTTTTATTTACTCTTCTGTGCGAGGTAAGCTAGAAACGGCAAAGTCACCCCCAGGCCGTGGATCGGCGGGGCATCTGAAAATTAATGCAGAAAGTCAATCAGAATAAATTAGTGCAGCCATACGGCGAAAGTGGAAATAGAAGGGTCAGCTGGTCAACATGACAGACCCGGGATCAACTCCCCCAGAGCGGTAGCCCCTACCCCCCATAAAATACCAGAACAACCCCTAAATTGACCCCCACTCAATCTCCGACAAGGAAAGTAGCCATTCAGCAGAACCTGCAGAAGCAGTCAAATAAAGGTTTCCACACCCCTGGAGGCTTATAGGGGTCAGGGATCCTAACTGGGAGCTGCTGAGTAGGGTGGGAGGCAAGCAAGCGCCGGACTGGCCAGGAGTCGCTCATCTCCTGGGCTGGAGCAGGAACACCGGGGCTGGGGCTGGAGCGGGGTCGGCAACCTCCTAGGAACAGGGGGGCTAGGTTTAGCGGGGCCCAAGAAACCCCCCGGGACCACCCCCAAGTGAACCCACTCACCGATCTGCAGGAAGGAAAGTTGCCATTCTGGATTTTTATTTTTAAAGCTTGGTACCACTATTTTTTTTTTTAATTAGGAGAACTAGATGTATGAAAAGGGAGAGGAAGCACCCAGACAAAAAATATACGTAACGAACTCATCTGCAGGAGTTGTTGAGAAACAACCACGTCTTCCAAGGCTCTAAGTCCGTGATGATTCTGAAAAGACAGACAGAAAATAGTTCAGCCGGGACTACTGCAGCCCTACCGTAACTGAGGCAAGTGGTTCATCGTGTCTTCACGGACCAAACCCGAGACAGCCCCTTTCCCACAAAGACACTACACCTACAGAGCACCTGCCCAGGCCCCGACTCGGGTTCAACTATAGAAACTCCGACAGAGCAGAAGATCCTACCTCCAGAAAACAGTGAAGTAGTCAAAATAAGCCCCCTACCCTCACTCACCATACCTCGGGAAAACAAAGATGCGGGCAGATGCAGTGATGTACCTGAAGAGGCGGGAACTGACAGAAAGCCCACCCTCCTGGAAACTTATATAGGATAAGGAGGGGGCGGGACTCAACCATCTGGCAATCCCTTGATTACGAGCAGCTGAGCAGTGCCTGGAAGATGGTAAGTGCTCTGCACACAGTAAGCGCTCAATAAATACAATTGATGATGATTACACCCCAGAGTGGAAACGAACAAACGAGTTTAGATACAGTCCCTGCCCCTCATGGAGTTTACAATCTCCCTCGCTGTTTTACAGATAAGATCCGTGAGGACCAGAGAAGTAAAGCAATATACCCAAGGTCACACAGTACTCCCAAAATACAGCTGTGATTAGAACCCAGGTCCTTCCGACTCAGGCCTATGTTCTATCCTCAATGCCGTGCTGCTACCTTCTGAGACAGCTGGTGTGTGGGGGAGCTAATTGCAGGAGTGATCAGAAAAACCTTGACCATGATCAATAATGGATGCAGAAAGAAAAAAATGTAAAAACGAGACACAGTGCTGAAGTTACTTATGTGTGAGGGTGCATTAGAAACGGCCAAGTCGCCCCTAGGCCGTGGATCAGCGAGACATCTGAAAATTAATGCCAAAAGTCAATCATAATGAATTAGTGCAGCCATACAGTGAAAGTGGAAATAGATGGATCAGCTGGTCCTCAGAGCCCCAACCGAGGCCAGTCCGTCCCCAGACACCCACAACTACCCATGGCCCCACCCGGGATCAACAGGACAGACCCGGGGTCGACTCCCCCAGATCCGTAGCCCCTATCCCCCCGAGGAAAGGAACAGAGAAACCCCCCAAATGATTCCCCCCCCCCCCCATAACCAATCTCTGGCCAGAAAAGTAATAATAATAATAATAATAATAATAATAATAATGATGGCATTTATTACGCTATGTGCAAAACACTGTTCTAAGCGCTGGGGAGGTTACAAGGTGATCGGGTTGTCCCACGGGGGGCTCACAATATTAGTCCCCATTTTACAGATGAGGTAACTAAGGCACAGATAAGTTAAGTGACTTGCCCAAAGTCACAAAGCTGACGATCGGTGGAGCAGGGATTTGAAACCATGACCTCTGACTCTAAAGCCCGGGCTCATTCCACTGAGCCACTCTGCTTCTCTAAAGTAGTCATTCAAGGTTGGTTGGTGGTTTTTTTTTTTGAGAGCCAGGTACACTTGTATTTTTGTTATGAGGAGAACTAGATACATAAAAAGGGACAGGAAGCACCAGAAAAAAAAATTGTGTGTAACTTACTCATCTGCAGAACTTGTTGAGGAACAGCCATGTCTCCCAAGTCTCTCAGTCAGTGATGACTGAAAAGAAAGACTGAAAATAATTCAGCCGGAACTAATGCAGCCATACCGTACGTGAGCCAGGTGGGTCATAGTGTCTTCACGGTCCAAACCCGAGACAGCCCCCTCCCCACATAGACACTACACCAACAAGCATCTGCCCACAACCAGTGTCAGGCTCAATACCACAAACTCCGACAAAGCCCAAGACCCTACCCCAACAGAGCGGTGAAAGAGTCAAAATAAGCCCCCTACCCTCATTCACCATGCCCGGGAACCCAGAAAAAAGGGCAGCCATTGGGAAGATACTGAAGAGTAAGCGGCAGAGACAAGGCCCACCCTCCTGGAGACTTATATAGCGTAAGGAGGGGGCGGGACTCAGCAGTCTGGCAATCTCTTGCTTGGGAGTGGCTGAGCAGTGCCTGGAAGACGGTTTTAAGTCCCGAGGTGTAAACGAGCAAATGAGTTTAGATACAGTCCCTGCCCCTCACGGAGTTCACAATCTCCATCGCCGTTTTATAAGATCCTTGAAGACCACAGAACGGAAGTAACTTACCCAAGGTCAAACAGGACACCGACAGTCAACATGATATTAAAACCTGGGTCCTTCTGACTCTCAGGCCTACGCTCTATCGCCTACACCATGCTGCTTCCTTAACGGACAGTTGTTCTCGGTAAAGATATGAGAGGGAATTAGAGGTGTGGGGAAGCTAATTGCAGGAGTGAGCTTCAGGAGAGGAGAGGGCAAAAAATCCTTACCACGATCGATATGGGATGCAGAAAGATGAAAAAGTAAGAAAGAGGAAACACAGTATTTAGTTTACTCATATGTGGGAGTGGGTTAGAAACGGCCAAGTCACCTCCAGGCCCCGAATCAGCGAGATGTCTGAAAATTAATGCAAAAAGTCAACCAGAATGAATTAGTGCAGACTTACAGTGGAAGGGGAAAATAGATGGGTCATAGAGCGAGGTCAGCTCAACATAGTGCCGGCATATTTGTTTTTAACTGCTCTCCAGGCACCTGGACCAAAAAGACCCTAAAGGGGAGTCTAATCTGGGCTTCTTGGCTTGAGGCCGTCACCCATTTGCCAGTACCCATATTTTGATTCTTCTTTCTGGTGCCTGGGCAATATGGATCACAAAATAATAATAACAGTATTTGTGAAGCGCTTACTAGGTACCAGCCACGGTATTAAGTGCTGAAGTGGAACGAGCAGATTGGGTTGGACACAGGCCCTGTTCCACGTGGGGCTCACAGTCTCAATCCCCCATTTACCAATGAGGGACTGAGGCCTAAAGAAGTGAAGCTTCACACGCCTATGCTCGATCCGCTACACCGTACTGCTTCCCGAAGGGACAGATGGTCTCAGTACTGACATGCGAGAGAATGAGAGGTGTGGGGGAACTAACTGCAGGAGTGAGCTTCAGGAGAGGAGAGGGCAGGAAAGTCCTTACCGTGATCAATATTAGATGCAGAAAGAAGAAAAAGAAAGCCCCTACCCCCAGAGAGCACTGAAAAAGTCAAAATAACTCCCCTACCCTCACTCACCGTGACCCGGAAAAAAATGCAGAACGAAGAAAATGTAAGAAAGAGGAAACACAGTGTTTAAGTAAGTGACTCATCTGTTGGGGTAAGTTAGAAACGACCAAGTCACTCCCGTGCCCTGGGTCAACGAGGCATCTGAAAATGAATGCAGAAAGTCCATCAGAATGAATTAGTGCAGCCATACGGTGGAAGGGGAAATAGATGGATCAGATGTATCTCCCCACTTCAATCATCATCATCATCATCAATCGTATTTATTGAGCGCTTACTGTGTGCAGAGCACTGTACTAAGCGCTTGGGAAGCACAAATTGGCAACAGATAGAGACAGTCCCTACCCAACAGTGGGCTCACAGTCTAAAAGGGGGAGACAGAGAAGAAAAGCAAACATACTAACAAAATAAAATAAATAGAATAGATATGTACAAGTAAAATAAATAAATAAATGGAGTAATAAATATGTACGAACATATATACATATATATATCCATATATATCCAGTATATCCATACTTCATGCTGCTGCTGTCCAGATTGTCTTTGTCCAGAAACGCTCTGGGTATGTTACTCCCCTCCTCAAAAATCTCCAGTGGCTACCAATCAATCTGCGCATCAGGCAGAAACTCCTCACCCTCGGCTTCAAGGCTCTCCATCACCTCGCCCCTTCCTACCTCACCTCCCTTATCTCCTTCTACAGCCCAGCCCGCACCCTCCGCTCCTCTGCCACTAATCTCCTCACAGTGTCTCGTTCTCGCCTGTCCCGCCATCGACCCCCGGCCCACGTCATCCCCTGGGCCTGGAATGCGCTCCCTCTGCCCATCCGCCAAGCTAGCTCTCTTCCTCCCTACAAGGCCCTACTGAGAACTCACCTCCTCCAGGAGGCCTTCCCAGACTGAGCCCCTTCCTTCCTCTCCCCCTCGTCGCCCTCGCCATCCCCCCATCTTACCTCCTTCCCTTCCACACAGCACCTGTATATATGTATATATGCTTGTACATATTTATTACTCTATTTATTTATTTATTTATTTTCCTTGTACATATTTATTCTATTCATTTTATTTTGTTAGTATGTTTGGTTTTGTTCTCTGTCTCCCCCTTTTAGACTGTGAGCCCACAGTTGGGTAGGGACTGTCTGTATATGTTGCCAACTTGTACTTCCCAAGCGCTTAGTACAGTGCTCTGCACACAGTAAGCGCTCAATAAATACGATTGATTGATTGACTTATTGAGTGTGTACTCTGTTGCAGAACACGGTACTCAGTTCTTGAGTGGGTACACTGCAAGAGAAATAGCAGACAGATTCCTTGTCCATAAAGATCTTGCAGTCTTATTCCCCATTTTACAGACGCAGGGACTGAGACCCAGAGAAGAGAAGTGACTTGCCCCAGGTCACACAGGAGAGAAATGACAGACCAGGGATTACAAACCAGGTCTTTCTGACTCCTAGGCCGTGCTGCCTCACAGCAGCACTTAGCCATGTGCACTTACAAGAGCTATGAGCTATGAGTGCTTACTCCAAGTCACTTTAGCTCTCTGTGTCTCAGTTACTTGATCTGTAAAATGGGGGATGAGACGGTGAGCCACAGGTGGGACAGCGTCTGTGTCCACCCCAATTGGCCCCTATCCACCCCAGGACATAATACAGTAGTCTGCACATTGTAAGCGCTTAACAAAGACCACAGTTAATGTTATTATTAATATTATTACTATGTGCAGAGCACTGTACTGAGCCTTTGGAAAAGTCTGATACAACAAAATTGGCAGACTGGCTCCCTGCCCATAAGGAGTTTCCAGACTGGAAACTCGAGCAGCCCCAAAAGCACAGGTTTGGGAGTCAGGGGAAGTGGGTTCTAATCCCGGCTCTGCCACTCGGTTGCTGTAACCTTGGGTAAGCTCACCTCACTTCTCCGAGCCTCAGTTCCCTGACCTCTATAAATGGGGATTCAGATTGTGAGCCCCATGTGGGACATGGACTTTCTTAAACCTGATTAATTCGTATCCACCCCAACGCTTAGGAAAATGTTTGGCACATAGGAAGCGCTTAACAAATTCCATGATTCTGATGCTGGTGAGAGGACTGGCCATGCCCTGGGAAGACTCCTCATTTCAGAGAGCCAAAGGGCACTACCCCCATCCCAAACTGCGCAGCAGAGACTGGACAAGTTCTGGCTCGTGCCCTTATGGGCGGTGAGGGGTGGGGCAATCAATCAATCAATCAATCAATCGTATTTATTGAGCGCTTACTGTGTGCAGAGCACTGTACTAAGCGCTTGGGAAGTACAAGTTGGCAACAGATAGAGACACTCCCTACCCAACAGTGGGCTCACAGTATAGAAGCCAAACAAACCCGACTCCCCAAAACCCCACTTGCCCCTTTCCTGCTGCGGGGCGGGGGGGGGGGCCGCCTGGGGTGGCACCAGTGAATCTAACTCTGGGCACGGGGGCGCTTGGCAAGGGGCAGGCCCGCCCCCGGTAGGGTTGGGGCGCCGGTCCTGCCGCTAGGCCGGGCAGCCTGCGCAGAAAGGAGACCGTCCTCGCTCCTTCGTTCAATCGTATTTATTCATCCATTCAATCATATTTATTGAATCGTATAAATCGTATTGAATAAATGTGATTGAATGGAATTGAGCGCTTACTGTGTGCAGAGCACTGTACTAAGGGCTTGGGAAGTATAAGTTGGCAACATATAGAGACGGCCCCTACCCGACAGCTGGCTCACGGTCTAGAGGGGGGAGACGGACAACAAAACATATAAACCAAAGAGAATAAATATGTACAAGTAAAATCGAATAATAAATATGTACAAACATATATAGACGTGCTGTGGGGAGGGGACGGGGGTAAGGCGGGGGTGGGGAGGGGGAGCTGCGCACGTTGGTGGCAGCCCCCGACCGGGCCCGGCCGTACCTGCTGCACGCCGAGGAAGTCGTAGAAGTTAAGCTGGACCTCCTCCACCAGGTCGAGCAACTCCAGGTCCCTGGTCTCCCGGCCCCGGACGGGCGCCGGTCCCGCTCCGGTCCGGCCCGGTCCGGCCCGGCCCGGCCCGGCCCGGCCAGCAGTAGCGGTAGCAGTAGCAGTAGGAGTAGCAGCAGCAGGAGTGGCAGGCGGGCGCCCCTGGTCGTTGGCGAGGCTTGGGGCCCGGGGCCCGGAACCCGACATGTTGCCGGCCCGCACTGCCGGGCGGGAAGCGGGGACGTGTCGGTGTCGGTGTCGGCGGGCCCCTCGGACACGCTCGGCCCTCTTCCGGGCCACGGCCCCTCACTCCGCGGGCCGGGCCGGGCCACGGCTACCTGGCCTCGGCCTAGCCCGCGCCCGGCTTCCGCTGACACCGCGTCTCCTAGCAACCAACGTGGCGGCTGACGGCGGGCGGCCGGGCGGCCGGGCAGGAAACCAGAGGCCCCGCGCCCCCCTTCTCCCTCTTCCTCCCTCCGCCGGCCTCGTGCCCTCGCGCACGCCTGCGCCCGCGTCCCCTCAGGCGCTTCCCACCAGGCTGGAAGGAGACGGGCCCGGCCCACGTGCTTCACCTCCCACACTGCGCATGGCCTTGGTTTTATGTATATGTGTGTGTGTGTGTGTACACAGGCACATACAAACACATATATATGCAAACATTCATATATATATATACATACACACACATACATATCTACGTATACATACACACATACATATATGTATATATATATGTATACATACACACACATCAATCAATCAATCAATCAATCGTATTTATTGAGCGCTTACTGTGTGCAGAGCACTGTACTAAGCGCTTGGGAAGTACAAGTTGGCAACATATAGAGACCGTCCCTACCCAACAGTGGGCTCACAGTCTAAAAGTAATCATGATGGCATTTTTATTAAGTGCTTACTATGTGCAAAGCACTGTTCTAAGCGCTGGGGGATACAAGGTGATCATGTTGTCCCACGGGGTGCTCATAGTCAACCCCCATTTTACAGATGAGGTAAATGAGGTCCAGAGAAGTGAAGTGACTTGCCCAAGGTCACACAGCTGACAATTGGCGGAGCCGGGATTTGAACCCACGACCACTGACTCCAAAGCCCGTGCTCTTTCCACTGAGCCACGCTGCTTCTCTCTCTATATGTATATATACACACATACATATCTCCTTCCCTTCCCCACAGCACCTGTATATATGTATATATGCTTGTACATATTTATTACTCTATTTATTTATTTAGTTATTTAGTTTACTTGTACATATCTATTCTATTTATTTTATTTTGTTAGTATGTTTTGGTTTTGTTCACTGTCTCCCCCTTTTAGACGGTGAGCCCACTGTTGGGTAGGGACTGTCTCCATACGTTGCCAACTTGTACTTCCCAAGAGCTCAGTACAGTGCTCTGCACACAGCAAGCGCTCAATAAATACGATTGATTGATTGATATGTATGTGTGTGTATATATACACACACATACATATACATACACATATACACACATTTGTGTACACATATACACACATATATACATATATACACACGTGTGTGTAATTCACATTATATTAATATGTTAGTAGGATAATATTATATTAATATGTTATATCTCTTTATTTAGTATATTTATGTCTTTCCTTCTTTCATTCATTCATGCAATCGTATTTATTGAGCACTGTGTGCAGAGCACTGTACTAAGCGCTTGGGAAGTACAAGTTGGCAATGTATAGAGACGGTCCCTACCCGACACCAGGCTCACAGTCTAGAATATATGTGTGTGTGTGTGTGTGTGTGTGTGTGTGTGCGATTTACATTATATTGATGTATTACATAATTATTATATTAATATATCTGGTTCTTTAGTATATTTAGGTCTTTCTTTCGTTCTTTCATTCATTCATTCAATCGTATTTATTGAGCGCTTACTGTGTGCAGAGCACTGTACTAAGCGCTTGGGAAGTACAAGTTGGCAACATATAGAGACGGTCCCTACCCGACAATGGGCTCACAGTCTAGAATATATATGTGTGTGTATATATGATTTACATTATATTCATATGATATATTATATAATTACTATATTACTATATTATATCTGTTTCTTTAGTATATGTGTCTCCTTTCATTCATTCATTCAATCGTATTTATTGAGCACTTACTGTGTGCAGAGCACTGTACTAAGCGCTTGGGAAGTACAAGTTGGCACAACATATAGAGACGGTCCCTACCCGACAGCGGGCTCACAGTCTAGAATATATGTGGGTGTGTGTACAATTTACGTTATATTAATATAATATATTATATAATTATTATATTAATATATCTGTTTCTTTAGTATATTTAGGTCTTTCTTTCCTTCTTTCATTCATTCATTCAACTGTATTTACTGAGTGCTTACTGTGTGCAGAGCACTGTACTAAGCGCTTGGGAAGTAGAAGGTGGCAACATATAGAGACGGTCCCTATCCGACAATGGGCTCCCAGTCTAGAATATATATGTTCATTCAATAGTATTTATTGAGCGCTTACTGCGTGCAGAGCACTAAGCACTTGGGAAGTACAAGTTGCCAACACACAGAGACAGTCCCTACCCAACAGCGGGCTCACAGTCTAGAATATATGTGTGTGTATGTGTGTGTGTGTATGTGTGTGTGTGTAATTTACATTATATTAATATACTAATATAATATATTATGTAATTATTATATCAATATATTATATCTGTTTCTTTAGTATATTTATGTCTTTCCTTCTTTAATTCAGTCATTCAATCGTATTAATTGAGCGCTTACTGTGTGCTGAGCACTGTACTAAGCACTTGGGAAGTACAAGTTGGCAACTTATAGAGATGGTCCCTACCCGACAACGGGCTCAAATTCTAGAATATATATGTATGTGTGGGGGGGGGGGGGGCAGGGGGGGCAGGGGGCACAGCTCACAAAGAAAGCCGGGAAAAGGCAGATCCTCAGGACACATGGACGAAGACTGCAGGTCAGAGAGCATAGGTTGGGCGGGGGCGGGGGAGGGATCGTGAGGAGGAAAGGAGGGGCGGGGGAGCGAAAAGGAGAGGGGCTCGAGCCCTTCCTGTCAACTGATTGCGCTGTACTACTGACGTCAGAGCCCGGGCGCGAGGGGTCTGACCGTTGGGGACAGGAAGTGTTCACTGGACCGTTGGTCGAGGTGTTGGTAGTGGTTGGAGAGTTAGTGGTGCTTTCCGTGGTAGTTTGGTGGTTCGGAGCTTGAGAGTAGATTGGATCGTAGAGAGGAAAGAGAAGGATATCGTTTATTTGTTGAGGGAAGGTGTTTGGGGAGGGCTAGGAAGAGGCGGGGGGGCTTGTTGTGGGCTAGGGAAGGGGGCTAGAGAGGGGCTAGGTGGAGGGGGGGACGGGCTAGGGAAGGGGACTTTAGTTAGATTAGCGAACAGTAGAGCAGAGCAGAGTAGAGTAGCGTCGAGTGATAACGATCAGCGGAATGTCTCGATTCATCCGGTCAGTCCACTCTTGTGTCCGTGGGTCCGGGATGTGGTCAGCTGGGAGGGCAAGAGAAGGGAAACGGGCGGAGGTCCAGTCTGGGGCCAGGGGCTGGGGGCCGAGGGGAAGCAGGAGCTGAGAAGCAGGAGAAGTGAGGAGGCCAAGGGGAGGGGAAGAGGGGAGGGCAGCGGCAGTTATGGGAGGTGCTGGAGGTGCCTCCCCCCCCCCTTTTCTTAACCTTCGAGGGGAGGCTGAGGCCGGGGACTGGGAGAGGTAGGTGCCCCATTCCAGGAGCCTCTTTCAACTCCCTTTTACATCTCCTTCTCTTTCGACTCTTCCTACTGCTCCAGGAGAATTTTTTCTGCGAGTGAGACCTCCAGGATGCGGCGCTTCCTGGAATGGGCCCGAAAGGCTCGTTTCAGAAGCCTTTTCGCCCGCCCCTCCCGGTTCGCTCCAGCCCCCGAGGACGCAGAGTTCAACGAGGAAGTGATGAGCACCTCCCGGGCCGCTCCAGCCCCCGAGGACACAGAGTTCAAGGAGGAAGTGATGAGCAACGGTGAGGAGCCTGGGACACGGTAGTGGACAGAGTGCGGGCCTGGGAGACAGAAGGACCTGGGTTCTGATCCCTGCTCTGCCCCTGTCTGCTGGGTGACCTTGGGCAAGTCAGGTCACTTCCCCATGCCTCAGTTACCTCATCAAGAAAATGGGGATCGATTGTGAGCCCGCATGTGAGACATGGACTGTGTTCAACACAATTACCTTCTGTTTACCTTAGCGCTTAATAGAGTGTCTGGCACAGAGTAAGCGCATAGCAAGTACCGTAACCAAAGTTAATAGAAAGAGGAGATAGAGGGTGGGGTGCAGAGGCCGGGTTTTTTCGGGGGGGTAGGTTGGTAGGGGGGTTGCGAGGGGCCGGGTGCAGCCCCGTCCTCAGAATGTTCTGGAGCTGGCGGGGTGTCTGGGGGAGGTGATTGGGGGCAGGGGGCAAAGAGACCCAGACACAATGCTTGGCACATAGTCAGCGTTTCACAAATACCATCATCATCATCACTGAGCGAGTTCTCACCGCGGGGTTTCTCCCTCCTTCCCAGAGCAGTGTTTTGATCTCGTGCTCAGTGAGCTCTACGGATCCCAGTCTCACGGCGATCTGGTGGTAAGAGCCAACACTCCCTGGGCCTGGTCATTCCTCTGGGCCTGGGCCTCTCCGGGGCCGGGGGTGTGAGGCTGGGGGAAGGGAGGGGAGAAGAGAGTCTCCCTGCTATGTGAGGCGGGAGTGGGGAGGGGATAGGCCAGGGGGCCTGGGAGTCAGAAGACCACGAGTTCTAATCCCTGCTCTGCCATCTGTCTGCTACGGAACCTTGGGTAAGTCATTTCACATCTCGGGGCCTCAGTTCCCTCACCTGGAAAATGGGGATTGACAAAGTGTGCCCCAGGTGCTACGGGGACTATGTCTAACCCGATTTTCTTGGACCCACCCCAGGGCTTTATACAGTGCCTGGCCCACTGTAAACTCTTAACAAATGTCACAAGTACTATTATTGTTATTGCTATCATTGTTCTTACTATTAAGTGGTCAGAATGTGCCATCGCTCCTTGACGCCCGCTTCTCCTCCCACCAGTCCTGGATCAGGAACCTAACCTCGCCCCAGCTGAGTAATCTCTCCCTCCAAGTCCTGAATTGTTTGAGAAGCCCCAACCTGACCAGGGTGGGGCAGGCAATGCGGATACTCTCCATCCTGCTTCAGGTGAACACAGCCTTAGAAAATCAGGTAGGAACCCGGGGGTGGGGGGAGGGAGGGGTCTGAGGAGGGAGGGGCTGGGAGTGGGATTGACCTTTGATGTCAGGCAATAAGTGGCGTGTTGGGGTGGGGGGCTTGGGATTGTAGACCGAGAGACACAAGGCACAGTGGTGTGACACAAGTCACAGAAAGAGGCAGTGTTGCCCAGTGTCTCCTAGACCCTAGGCCTGGGAGACAGAAGGGCCTGTATTTCAATCCTGGCTCTGCTACCTGGCTGCTGTGTGATTTTAGCAAGTCACTCCACATTTCTGGGCCTCAACTCCCTCATGTGAAAAATGGGGGTCAAGACACTGAGCCCTATGTGGTACAGCTACTGTATCCATCCCGATAATCGTGCACCTACAGCAGCGTTAAGTGCAGTGACTGCCACATGCCAAGTGCTTAACCAATACAATAAACCCTGATTGTAGCCAGTCCCTCTGATGTAAGCCAGCACCATCGATCGATGGTATCCATCGAGTGATCACTGGACTAAGATCTTGGGAGAGCACCACACCGTAGAGTCTGTGGACAAATTCTCTGTCCCCAACAAGCTTACAGTCTAGAAGCGGGAGATGGACATGATGACCAATAAATGATTTGGGGATGCTCTATGGTTTCCTGGTCTTGGGGCTGTCTGTCACCTGAGACCTCCCTCACTCTCCTCAAGTCACAATTAGGCGGTAGTCAGATCCCCCCCTGCTCCCACAGGGAAATACTACTCCGGCTACTTCCCCATTTCCCTAAAGGTGGGGCTCTAGAAGGTAATTGTATCACACAGGAAAGCTCCTGGACCTTTGCCTTATCCAAATCCTTTCCTGAGCCCATTGTGCCTTTTTGGCTGCTCAACCATTAGGCTGAGGATTTCCCAGACAGGAGGGCATTCTCTCATTTGCCACGTATAAATTGGAGACCCACCGTGTACCCATATATACAGGGTCCCATCCTCACAAAAAGAAACTCAACAGAAAATGGAATGCTAAATATCACAAAAATTCCTGGAAGATGGGCACAGGAAGCCCATAACCTTGGCATGAGCATCGACTCCACTGTCCCCTTCCACCCACACAGTCCGGCCAGCAATCAATTCCCTCAATTCTACCTTCACAATATCGCCCCCATCCCCCCTTCCACTCCATCCAATCGGCTATCACACTGATGCAAGCACTTATTCTATCCCTCCTTGATTAGTGTAACAGCCTCCTTGCTGACCTCTCTGCCTCCTCTCTCTCCGCACTCCAGTCCACACTCCATTCTGCTTCCTGAAACATTTTCCTGCAAAAACGTTCAGACCCTGTTTCCCCACTCCCCAAGAAATTCCAGCTGGGGCTTATCTGTGGAAAGAGCACGGGCCTGGGAGTTGGAGGTCATGGGTTCTAATCCCGGCTCCCCCACATTTCTGCTGTGTGACCTTGGGCAAGTCACTGAACTTCTCTGAGCCTCAGTTACCTCATCTGTAAAATGGGGATTAAGACTGTGAGCCCCACGTGGGACAACGTGATCACCCTGCATCCCCCCAGCACTTAGAACACTGCTTTGCACATAGTAAGCGCCTAACAAATTCCATCATCATTATTATTGTATTATTATCCAGCTTTGTTTCAAACAAACACTCCTCACCCTGGCCTTTAAAGCACTTCATCGCTTTGTCCACTCCTACCTCACCTTGCTTCTCTCCTACTTCAACCCAGGCAGCATGCTTCGTTCCCCTAACGCTAATCTTCTCACTTTCCCGTGATCCTTTCTATCTTGCCGTCGACCTCTCGCCCACATCCTCCCTCTGGCCCAGAATGCCCGCCCTCTTTCATATCAGACAGACAACAATAGTAATTGTAATGGTATTCCTTCAGCGCTTACAATGTGCCAATCAATCAATCAATCAATCAATCAATCGTATTTATTGAGCGCTTAGTGTGTGCAGAGCACTGTACTAAGCGCTTGGGAAGTACAAGTTGGCAACATATAGAGACAGTCCCTACCCAACAGTGTGCTCACAGTCTAGAATGGGGAGACAGAGAACAAAACCAAACATATTAAAAAAATAAAATAAATAGAATAGATATGTACAAGGAAAATAAATAAATAAATAAATAGAGTAATAAATATGTACAACCATATATACATATTAGAGGTGCTGTGGGGAAGGGAAGGAGATAAGATGGGGGAATGGAGAGGGGGACGAGGGGGAGAGGAAGGAGGGGGCTGTGTCTGGGAAGGCCTCCTGGAGGAGGGGAGTTCTCAGTAGGGCGTTGAAGGGAGGAAGAGAGCTAGCTTGGCGGATGTTGGGAGAGAGGGCATTCCAGGCCGGGGGGATGACGTGGGCCGGGGGTCGACGGCGAGACAGGCGAGAACGAGGCACGGTGAGGGGATTAGCGGCAGAGGAGCGGAGGGTGCGGGCTGGGCTGTAGAAGGAGAGAAGGGAGGTGAGGTAGGAGGGGGCGAGGTGATAGAGAGCCTTGAAGCCGAGGGTGAGGAGTCTCTGCCTGATGCACAGATTGATTGGTAGCCACTGGAGATTTTTGAGGAGGGGAGTAACATGCCCAGAGCGTTTCTGGACAAAGGCAATCCGGGCAGCGGCGTGAAGTATGGATTGAAGTGGGGAGATACACGAGGACGGGAGATCAGAGAGGAGGCTGATACAGTAGTCCAGACGGGATAGGATGAGAGCTTGAACGAACAGGGTAGCGGTTTGGATGGAGAGGAAAGGGCGGATCTTGGCAATGTTGCGGAGCTGAGACCGGCAGGTTTTGGTGACGGCTTGGACGTGAGGGGTGAATGAGAGAGCGGGGTCGAGGATGACACCAAGGTTTCGGGATTGTGAGACGGGAAGGATGGTAGTGCCGTCCACAGTGATGGGAAGGGCAGGGAGAGGGCAGGGTGTGGGAGGGAAGACAAGGAGTTCAGTCTTGGACATGATGAGTTTTAGGTGGCGGGCAGACATCCAGATGGAGAAGTCCTGAAGGCAGGAGGAGATGCGAGCCTGGAGGGAGGGGGAGAGAGCAGGGGCAGAGATGTAGATTTGGGTGTCATCAGCGTAGAGGTGATAGTTGAAGCCGTGGGAGCAAATGAGGTCACCAAGGGAGTGAGTGTAGATCGAGAACAGAAAGGAACCGAGAACTGAACCTTGGGGAACCCCCACAGTAAGGGGATGGGAGGGGGAGGAGGAGCCTGCAAAAGAGACTGAGAATGAACGACCGGAGAGATAAGTGGAGAACCAGGAGAGGACGGAGTCTGTGAAGCCAAGGTCGGATAGCGTGTTGAGGAGAAGGGGGTGGTCCACAGTGTCGAAGGCAGCTGAGAGGTCGAGGAGGATTAGGATAGAGTATGAGCCGTTGGATTTGGCAAGCAGGAGGTCATTGGTGACCTTTGAGAGGGCAGTTTCGGTGGAACGTAGGGGACAGAAGCCAGACTGGAGGGGGTCGAAGAGAGAGTTGGTGTTGAAGAATTCGAGGCAGCGCGTGTAGACACCTCGTTCAAGGAGTTTGGAATGGAATGGTAGGAGGGAGATGGGGCGATAACTAGAAGGTGAGGTGGGGTCAAGAGAAGGTTTTTTTTTTTTAAGATGGGAGAGACATGGGCATGTTTGAAGGCAGAGGGGAAGGAACCAGTGGAGAGTGAGCGGTTGAAGATGGACGTTAAGGAGGGGAGAAGGGACGGAGCGAGAGATTTCATGAGATGAGAGGGAATGGGGTCAGAAGCACAGGTGGCCAGAGTAGCACTTGAGAGGAGGGAGGTGAGTTCCTCTGAGGATACCGTTGGGAAGTATGGGAGAGTAGCAGAGAGTGTGTTGAGAGCCGGGGGGTTGAAGAAGGTGGGGGAGTGACATTGGGGAGGTCGGACCTGATGGATTTAATTTTATGGATGCTTCCATCGCCTCCTGCATGATGCGGGAACTGCTCCGTAGAGTGTTGGTACGACCTCTACCTGAGGAGAGCAACGGGACCGAGTGGGAGAGGCACAGCCGAGGCTCCATCAGGGTGAGACCCAGAAGGACGGATCGAAGGGCAGGGCTGGCTGGAGACCGCAGCCCTTAGCACTGAGCCCCACCCCTGCCCCACTTCTTCCCAGTCCCTCCGACCCATCCCCCGCTGCCTGGGGAGTTTGCCCAGGGCGCCAGGGGTGGGAGTCGGGGGCTGTCCTCGAGGGCACAGGGGGCCAAGCCCCGAGAGGGGCCACCGAGCTGGGTGCTGCCTATCCCTGCCCGGGGCTTCAGCTCAGAGTGGGCCCCGGGTGTGGGGTCAAAGGGAGCCGTGGACAGAGGCCAGGGGGCAGGTCGGGTTGGGGGGAACTTCTGGCTGAGTCCATGTGCCACCCCATCAGGCTGTGAACACGCTATATGAGCTTCTCTTTGCTGTGGAGTACTCGGAGGCTGTGGCTCAACTCCTCCCCCAGCTCTTCCTGGCCTTCATCATCCAGATCCAGTATGTGCTGGAGCTGGGCCTGGTGGGGGAACGAGTGGTCTTGGCCGTGGAGCCCACCGTCCCCTCTGCCCTCAGTCCCTGGAGGTGAGCGATCGGAGGGATGTGGAGCTGGGGGAGAGGGACCCGTGAAGAAGATACTCCAAGTGCGGATGGCTCATCCCCCGATCACCGGGCCGATCCCTCGAGGACTCTGAATTGGGGCCGGGGGCTCCAAGGGGCCAGGGAGCCGATGGGCCGTGGGTCTGGGAGGCCGGAGATGGCAGAAATTCCAGGGAGCTCCTGGTCCAGGTTGTCCCTGCTGGGCTGGGGACCAAACATGGCAGGGATGGGGGATTTGGAGGTCAGGTCCCGTGTGTCCTACCCCTGGGTGTAGGTGTTGCCTGTGACAGGACAAGACTTTTTGGGGACATGCCCAGAATCGTCAGGACTGACGGACACCCTCTGGTCCTCTCGCACCACCCACCCCGATCTGAACCCCCAAACCCTCGTTGCTTTCAGGACGGCCCTGGAGGCCCTGAGGGGGCTTCTGTCCACCAGAGGATATGGGCAGAGCTTCATAGCCATGGAGTTGCAGGATGGCTGGCACCTCTTCTCATCCCGCAACAACTTCCAGGAGGCCGTGGCCCTTCTGGCCAGGTGTGTGTGTGTGTGTGTGTGTGTGTGTGTGTGTGTGTGTGTGTGTGTGTGTGTGTGTGTCTCGGGGTGGGCAGGATCCCCCAAGAAATTGGTCTGGACGAGCGGGTGCGGAGTGGCCTCCGCAGTTATCTGCCCTAACTTTGGCCCTCCCCGAGCTCCAATTCCGCGGCCCCGGGGCTTCCCGGACTCCTCTCTGAGCTCATCCCTGCGGGGCTGTTTCCCCCAGGACCCTGGTCCAGAGCAGGTGCCAGATGGTGGCCGACCTCCTGCCAATCGTGGCCAGCTCTTTGCAGGAGAAAGACCCGCAGGGCCGGAGTGTGGCCATGGGGCTGCTGGCCGAGGTAAGAACAGGGGTCTAGGGCCCCGGAGAGACGGCTCGGATCCGCGGTGGGCACTGTCACTTTCGGCCAGGGACTCCCGGACCCCGAACCCCTGGTGAGAGGGTGGGCAGAGGTTGAAGGGGAGCGGGAAGGTACTGGTCCCCGCCCCCGTCCCAAACAGCTTGGCACTCGTTGCCCCCTCTCTGCGGGTCCCGGCTCCGCCTTCCCGAGCATCAGACTCCCACCCCCTTCGCCTACGCGGTCCACTCGCAGACACGATTTTCTGTGGAAGTTGATCTGGACCCCCGGCCTGAAGACTGTCCTGGATCCCAAGGTCGTGCGGTTAATCTTCCGGGACGGCCTAAAGGACCCCGACCCCGTGGTGCGAGTCATCAGCCTGCAGGCCCTCACCAGCCTGCCCCTCAACCACGGCAAGGTCTGGAGCCCAGCCCTAGGGCCACCCCCATAGGGTGTAGGGCCGGGGGGAACACCAGCCCGCGACCCGGACAGTCTTTGAGAGCACCCCGCCCCCGGGGAGGGCCCAGATCGGGCAGGGGAAGCGGGGCGACAAAGGACTCCCGGGAGCGGTCGGGGGCGGCCCCCGGGTGGGAAGTCCGGGTGGGGCCCCGGGATCGAGGGGCCAGGGGAGCCGTCTCGGGGCGGCCCGCCTCACCGTCGCCCTCTTTGCCCTCGTCTCCTCAGCACCCACTGCTCCTTGCTCAGCTCCCCTTCCTCCTGGAGGGCATCACCCAGAAGGACCAGGAGGGACTCCTAGTGGCCATGGACGCGGCGACTCTCAGCGTCCGCAGCCTGGGCAGTCGGGGACTCGGCCACCTCCTTAAGGATATCGTCCTCATGCTGAACCCGTTCTTTGACGACGTAAGTCTGAGGGCCTCGAGGGGACAAGGGAGCAGCCGCCACAGGGCCGGAGCCCGGGAACTCCCGCCCCGACCCCGGCTGTGCCAGAGCCCAGAGGCGGCCGCTTCCACAGCTCCCACAGGGCTCGGGGCATCGGCTGCCCTTCCGCAGCTCGTCAGACCCGCGGCGAGCCACGGCTCACCCCCGCCCCCCGCCCGGCACTGCGTCCCACCCTATGCCAGAGATGTCCTCGCTCCTTACTCTCCAACCGAAGACCTCAGTCACTAAGTTGTCCCTGCCCTGGAGTCCACAGCCCCCGCTCCGGTGCCCGTAGCCCTCCCCTCATCTCCTGCCCCTCCCACACACTCCACCGGGGATTTCTCCTCAGGAGAGACCCCAAGTGCGGGTGGCAGCCCTGGAGCTGCTGGAAGCCGTGGCCTGCAGCTGTGTGACGGTTCCAAAATCCCGTCTCCGTCAGAAGCTGATCTACTGCCTCCTCCCCATCCTCTTCCACCTGAAGGACGAGCACCCGACAGTGGCCAAAGTGAGTCTTCCCCACCCTCCACAGTACCCATCCTCTCTGAGCCCCTGGTCCGGGGCTCTGCCGACCCCTGACACCCACCCCTCGGGTTCTCTGTTTCCAGAAAGCCAGATATACATTCTTCAGGCTGGCCCAGAGTATCGGCGGGAGGGACTCCAGAGTCCTCGGATGGATGTTGAGGTGGGAAGAGAGGGAGAGCAGGGCCTATGGTACCATCTGGAGGGCCTTGGTGAGTGCGACAGGGATGGGTGGGGGCTGGGAGGGGGTGTCCTTGGGTCTGGGGTGGGAACTCTGGGCGCGGATCCCTCCTGCGGGGCACATCGGTGGGATTTGTTGGGTAATTATTCTGTACACAGCACTGTACCGAGCTCCTCGGAGAGCACAGTTGAATGGTTGGTAGACACGTTCCCGGCCCGCAATGACCTTACCGTCTAAAGGGAAAGAGGGCGACGGTGAGGCGGTCCGCCCCGAGACGGCTCCCCTGCGAAAGGGACCAGGAGGAGGTTGAGAGCCCCGTGTCCTGTAGTGGAAGTGGCAGTTGGAGAGTTGGGGCGCATCGTCAAGGAGGTTGGGGATGGGTTGGGGTCTCTCACTCTCCTTCTTCTCCTCCCCAGATGAAGAGCTTTGGGGACTTCCTTCCCATTTTCTTGTCCCAAGCTCTGGCCTATACCAACTGCATCCAACCAGATGTGAAATTTGCGGCCGTTGTCTTCCTCGGTGAGTGGGGAGTGGAGAGCACTGGGGAAAGCAAGCAAACAAACAAACCAAAAACCAACAAAGTAATGCCACACCATCTGGCCCGACCCCTTTTCTTGGCCAGATCCCAGAGGAGGCCTCTCTTGGATCCTCCTCCCTGACTCCGGGGGCTGGATAGGGAAGCCATGTCCTTCTCCAGCCGTCCTTCCGGGAAGCGGGTGGACGGATGGATGGGCAAACAAACGAGGAAAATAATAGTTTGTTTCCTTTCCCCACAGTACACAGCATCACTCTCTATCCCGCAAGCCCGCTGCTCTCCTACGAGACGTATAAAATCATTTTCCAGAGTGAGTCCTAAACTAAGACACGCACCCTTTCCATCTGTCCCCTAGTCTCTCTCTCTCTCTCTCTCTCTCTCTCTCTCTCTCTCTCTCTCTCTCTCTCTCTCTTTTGTCTCTCGCCATGCTCTGTGCTTCCTCCTCTGTCTTGCTTTTCTCTTTCACTCGCCTTTCTGAATGCTGGCCCTCTGAGCCTCTAGCAGCGATCTGTCTGCTCATTCTAGTTGACTATATTCTCCCTAGAGCTTAATGCAGTGCTCTGCACATGGTAAGCGCTCTGGAAATACCATCCACTGACGGATTGATTTCTCTGTCCTCTTCTTTCCTCTGTCTCG
Source organism: Tachyglossus aculeatus (assembly GCF_015852505.1). Taxonomy (NCBI): domain Eukaryota; kingdom Metazoa; phylum Chordata; class Mammalia; order Monotremata; family Tachyglossidae; genus Tachyglossus; species Tachyglossus aculeatus. The sequence continues at coordinate 126,743 of NW_024044868.1, read as the reverse complement.
TGTTTCAGGCTTTCCCATCTCCGCAGCCCTGGGTGGGTGGTGGTAGAAGGACAGAACGAGGCAAGGGGAAGTTCTGGGCTCAGGAGATTGGAGTTGGATGGGGAGTGGAGGACTCTGCCCATGTCCCCGGGGCATGATCAAAGTCGGGGAGGGGAACAGCTTCTAGTGGAGGACTGCCTTGCATCACACGTGTTCTTTACCACCCCTTTTCAGAAATTGAAACTCTGAAAAACGACTCCTCGTCCAAGATCAGCAGATTCCTGAACACCTACGAACGGAGATTGAAAGAGAACGATGAACCGTTCTTCCTCTGAGGGCCCCCACCCCGTGGGAGAAAAGAAACCTAGGAGGACGAGGTGGCATCAGGACGGTCCTGGGGCACCGGGTCTGGAGCAGCGGGGCTGCCTTGGGACGTGCCATGGGTTCTGGCCCCAGACGAATGGACAGAATCCCGTCCCGAGACAGCCATGTGAGGGAAGGTGGCTCACGGGACTCGGCCCTCTCCGAGATCCCCCAATTTTGCTTTGGCCGCCGCCGGGAGCATGGAGGCCAGCCTGGGTGTGGACTCTAACTCCAGGACTCTGGGACGGTGGGGACAGGACCGAGCTGGTGTCAAACTCCCACTTCTTTCCCGAGGGGTGGGGCCTGACTTCCCTTCAGCCAGCAGGATGGTAGGGAGTTGGGGCGGGGTTTAGATTGGAGTGCCACTAGAGTCTAGGGGTGTGGCGGAGGGGGGGGGGGTGACCCGTGGGCCCTGGACTGTTCAGCCCCCAGGCTTCTGGGACACTGTTCTTCAGGTCCCAAGGCCACAGGTAAGAACTGGATTCCAGGCTCAAACTTAGGCTCTTGGCATTCAAAGTAGGTTGTTAGATAAGAACAGATTTAATAGTAGGTTGCTAGCTTTAAAAGTAGGTTGTTTGCTTTAAAAGTAGGCTATTAGATATAAAAGCAGGCTGTTAGGTGAAAACAGATTTAAAAGTAGGCTCTTAGCATTAAAATAGACTGTTAGCTTTAAATACAGGAGGTTAGCATTTAAAAGTAGGCTGTTTTAGCATTAAAATAGGCTGTTAGCATTAAAAGAAGGCTGTTAGCTTTAAAAACAGGCTGCTAGATTTAAATAGATTCAAATACCAGGCTGTTAGCATTAACACTTAGACGAAAAAATCGGCTGTTGGTTAAAAACAGATGAAAAAGCAGTCTGTGAGCATTAAGAGTAGGTTGTTAGGTAAAAACAGATTTACTAGGAGGTTATCTTAGGGTTAGGTTTAGGGTTGGGTTAGGGTTAAGGGTTAGAGTTAGGGTTAGGGTTAGGGTTAGGGTTAGGGTTGTTAGGGTTAGGGTTAGGGTGAGGGTTTAGGGTTAGGGTTAGGGTTAGGGTTTAGGGTTAGGGTTAGGGTTAGGGTTAGGGTTTACGGTTAGGGATAAGTTTAGGGTTATGGTTAGGGTTAGGATCCAGGTTCTCTTCGTCTGCCTCATCCTGGCCTTCCTTCTCCTCAAGATCGTGGACCTCCGACTTCTGTTTATCCTCTTTTTCTTCTGCCTGGTCCTGTCCCACCCTCTTCCGTCTGGTCCTGGGCCTCCTCCTCCACCTGCTCCTGGCTTTCCTCCTCCCAGTGATTTTTCCCGACCTCCTCTGTCACATCTTTACTCTCTGCTTCTTCGCCTGGGCCTCGTCCTCCACCACATGGTCCTGACCCTCCTCACCCAACTGGACCTGGCCATTCTCCCCTGCCGGGTCTTGGCCCTCCTACCCCATCTGGCTGCTCCACCTGACCCAGGCCCTTATCCTCTGCTTGGTCTTGGTTCTTGCCTTCAGCCTGGTCTTAACCCTCTTCCTCCTCATGATCCAGTTCCTCCTCTACCTGGTCCTGGCCCTCCTCCTCTGCTAGATCCTGTGCCTCCTCCTTCGGTTGGTCTTGGCCGTCCTTCTCTATATTTTCCTGGCCCTCCAACTGTTCCTGGTTCTGGTAATCCTCCTCCACCAAACACTGGCCCTCCTTCTCCGGCTAGTCCTGACCTTTGTCCTCGGCCAGATCCTGGCTCACCTTTGACCTCCACCCGGTACTTGCCTTCCTCGTCTTTCTAGGCCGTCTTCTTTTCCTCCTAGTCTTTGCCCTCCTCCTCCCTCGGCACCGAGGGAGGTCCTATTCATCTGCGTCATCATGGCCTTCTTTCTCCTCCAGATCCTGACCGTCCTCCTTCTTCTGGTCCTCTTCTTCTACTTCTGCCTTTTCCTGGCCCACCGTCATCCGTCTGGTCCAGGGTCTCCTCCTCTACATGCTCCTGGCCCTCCTCCTCCCACTGAACTATTTCCCACCTCCTCTGTCTCATCTTTACTCTCCTCCTTCGCCTGGGCCTGGCACCCCTCCTCCACATGGTCCTGAACCACCTCACCCACCTTTCCCTGGCCATCTTCCACTGCCAGGTCCTGGCCCTCCTGCCCCATCTGGAACCTCCACCTGGCACTGGCCCTCATCTTCTGCTTGGTCTTGGTTCTCGCCTACAGCCTCGTCTTAACCCTCTTCCTCTTCATGATCCAGATCCTCCTCTGCCTGGACCTGGCCCTCCTCCTCTGCTAGATCCTGCGCCTAATCCTTCTCTTGGTCTTGGCCTCCTTCCTGTTCTTTTCCTAGCCCTCCAACTCTTCCAGGTACTAGGAATCCTCCTGAACCAAACACTGGCCCTTCAGCTCCGCCTTGTCCTGGCCTTCGTCCTCGGCCAGATCCTGGCTCTCCTGGGTCCTCCACCTAGTACTTGCCTTCCACCTCCATCTACGTCGCCTCCTCCTCCTCTTCCTCCTCCTCTTCCTCCTCCTCCTCCTCCTAGTTTTGGCCCTCCTCCTTCTTCGTTCCACGTCCTCTTCCTCTGCCTCATCCTGGCCTTCCTTCTCCCCCATATCCTATCCCTCCTCCTTCTGCTGATCCTCTTCTTCTTCTTCTGCCTGGCCCTGGCCCACCCCCATCTGTCTGGTCCTGGACCTCCTCCTCCACCTGTTCCTGGCTCTCCTCCTCCCAATGATCTTTTCCCCACCTCCTCTGTCTGATCTTCACCCGCCTCCTTGGCCTGGGCCTGGCACTCCTCCTCCACATGCTCCTGACCCTCCTCACTCACCTGGCCTTGGCCATCCTCTTCTGCCTGGTCTTGGCCCTCCTACCACATCTGGCTACTCCACCTGACCCTGGCCCTCATCCTCTGCTTGGTGTTGGTTCTCGAGCTTAGCCTGGTCTTAACCCTCTTCCTCCTCATGATTCAGTTTCTCCTCCGCTTGGTCGTGGCTTCCTCCTCAGCTAGATCCTCCACCTCCTCCTTCTCTTGGTCTTGGCCTCCTTCTTGTTCTTTTCCTGGCCCTCCAACTTTTTCAGGTACAAGTAATCCTCCTGAACAAAACACTGGCCCTTCAGCTACGGCATTTCCTGGCCTTCGTTCTCGGCCAGATCCTGGCTCTCCTGGGTCCTCCAACTAGTACTTGCCTTCCTCCGCCATCTAAGTCGCCGCATCCTCCTCCTAGTTTTGGCCCTCCTCCTCCTTCGATCCACTTCCCCTTCCTCTGCCTCATCCATGCCATCCTTCACCCCCATATCCTGTCCCTCCTCCTTCTGCTAATCCTGTTCTTCTTCTTCTGCCTGGTCATGGCCCACCCGCATCTGTCTGGTCCTGGACCGCCTCCTCCTCCTGCTCCTGGCTCTCCTCCTCCCAATGATCTTTTTCCCACCTCCTCTGTCTGATCTTCACTCGCCTCCTAGGTCTGGGCCTGGCACTCCTCCTCCACATGGTCCTGACCCTCCTCACCCATCTGGCCTTGGCAATCTTCCTCTGCTTGGTCCTGGCCCTCCTACCCCATCTGGCTCCTCCAAATGGCACTGGCCCTTATCTTCTGCTTGGTCTTGGTTCTCGCCTT
>NW_024044868.1:112845-117845 GCF_015852505.1 Tachyglossus aculeatus | reverse complement strand
AGGGTTAGGGTTAGGGTTAGGGTTAGGGTTAGGGTTAGGGTTAGGGTTAGGGTTAGGGTTAGGGTTAGGGTTAGGGTTAGGGTTAGGGTTAGGGTTAGGGTTAGGGTTAGGGTTAGGGTTAGGGTTAGGGTTAGGGTTAGGGTTAGGGTTAGGGTTAGGGTTAGGGTTAGGGTTAGGGTTAGGGTTAGGGTTAGGGTTAGGGTTAGGGTTAGGGTTAGGGTTAGGGTTAGGGTTAGGGTTAGGGTTAGGGTTAGGGTTAGGGTTAGGGTTAGGGTTAGGGTTAGGGTTAGGGTTAGGGTTAGGGTTAGGGTTAGGGTTAGGGTTAGGGTTAGGGTTAGGGTTAGGGTTAGGGTTAGGGTTAGGGTTAGGGTTAGGGTTAGGGTTAGGGTTAGGGTTAGGGTTAGGGTTAGGGTTAGGGTTAGGGTTAGGGTTAGGGTTAGGGTTAGGGTTAGGGTTAGGGTTAGGGTTAGGGTTAGGGTTAGGGTTAGGGTTAGGGTTAGGGTTAGGGTTAGGGTTAGGGTTAGGGTTAGGGTTAGGGTTAGGGTTAGGGTTAGGGTTAGGGTTAGGGTTAGGGTTAGGGTTAGGGTTAGGGTTAGGGTTAGGGTTAGGGTTAGGGTTAGGGTTAGGGTTAGGGTTAGGGTTAGGGTTAGGGTTAGGGTTAGGGTTAGGGTTAGGGTTAGGGTTAGGGTTAGGGTTAGGGTTAGGGTTAGGGTTAGGGTTAGGGTTAGGGTTAGGGTTAGGGTTAGGGTTAGGGTTAGGGTTAGGGTTAGGGTTAGGGTTAGGGTTAGGGTTAGGGTTAGGGTTAGGGTTAGGGTTAGGGTTAGGGTTAGGGTTAGGGTTAGGGTTAGGGTTAGGGTTAGGGTTAGGGTTAGGGTTAGGGTTAGGGTTAGGGTTAGGGTTAGGGTTAGGGTTAGGGTTAGGGTTAGGGTTAGGGTTAGGGTTAGGGTTAGGGTTAGGGTTAGGGTTAGGGTTAGGGTTAGGGTTAGGGTTAGGGTTAGGGTTAGGGTTAGGGTTAGGGTTAGGGTTAGGGTTAGGGTTAGGGTTAGGGTTAGGGTTAGGGTTAGGGTTAGGGTTAGGGTTAGGGTTAGGGTTAGGGTTAGGGTTAGGGTTAGGGTTAGGGTTAGGGTTAGGGTTAGGGTTAGGGTTAGGGTTAGGGTTAGGGTTAGGGTTAGGGTTAGGGTTAGGGTTAGGGTTAGGGTTAGGGTTAGGGTTAGGGTTAGGGTTAGGGTTAGGGTTAGGGTTAGGGTTAGGGTTAGGGTTAGGGTTAGGGTTAGGGTTAGGGTTAGGGTTAGGGTTAGGGTTAGGGTTAGGGTTAGGGTTAGGGTTAGGGTTAGGGTTAGGGTTAGGGTTAGGGTTAGGGTTAGGGTTAGGGTTAGGGTTAGGGTTAGGGTTAGGGTTAGGGTTAGGGTTAGGGTTAGGGTTAGGGTTAGGGTTAGGGTTAGGGTTAGGGTTAGGGTTAGGGTTAGGGTTAGGGTTAGGGTTAGGGTTAGGGTTAGGGTTAGGGTTAGGGTTAGGGTTAGGGTTAGGGTTAGGGTTAGGGTTAGGGTTAGGGTTAGGGTTAGGGTTAGGGTTAGGGTTAGGGTTAGGGTTAGGGTTAGGGTTAGGGTTAGGGTTAGGGTTAGGGTTAGGGTTAGGGTTAGGGTTAGGGTTAGGGTTAGGGTTAGGGTTAGGGTTAGGGTTAGGGTTAGGGTTAGGGTTAGGGTTAGGGTTAGGGTTAGGGTTAGGGTTAGGGTTAGGGTTAGGGTTAGGGTTAGGGTTAGGGTTAGGGTTAGGGTTAGGGTTAGGGTTAGGGTTAGGGTTAGGGTTAGGGTTAGGGTTAGGGTTAGGGTTAGGGTTAGGGTTAGGGTTAGGGTTAGGGTTAGGGTTAGGGTTAGGGTTAGGGTTAGGGTTAGGGTTAGGGTTAGGGTTAGGGTTAGGGTTAGGGTTAGGGTTAGGGTTAGGGTTAGGGTTAGGGTTAGGGTTAGGGTTAGGGTTAGGGTTAGGGTTAGGGTTAGGGTTAGGGTTAGGGTTAGGGTTAGGGTTAGGGTTAGGGTTAGGGTTAGGGTTAGGGTTAGGGTTAGGGTTAGGGTTAGGGTTAGGGTTAGGGTTAGGGTTAGGGTTAGGGTTAGGGTTAGGGTTAGGGTTAGGGTTAGGGTTAGGGTTAGGGTTAGGGTTAGGGTTAGGGTTAGGGTTAGGGTTAGGGTTAGGGTTAGGGTTAGGGTTAGGGTTAGGGTTAGGGTTAGGGTTAGGGTTAGGGTTAGGGTTAGGGTTAGGGTTAGGGTTAGGGTTAGGGTTAGGGTTAGGGTTAGGGTTAGGGTTAGGGTTAGGGTTAGGGTTAGGGTTAGGGTTAGGGTTAGGGTTAGGGTTAGGGTTAGGGTTAGGGTTAGGGTTAGGGTTAGGGTTAGGGTTAGGGTTAGGGTTAGGGTTAGGGTTAGGGTTAGGGTTAGGGTTAGGGTTAGGGTTAGGGTTAGGGTTAGGGTTAGGGTTAGGGTTAGGGTTAGGGTTAGGGTTAGGGTTAGGGTTAGGGTTAGGGTTAGGGTTAGGGTTAGGGTTAGGGTTAGGGTTAGGGTTAGGGTTAGGGTTAGGGTTAGGGTTAGGGTTAGGGTTAGGGTTAGGGTTAGGGTTAGGGTTAGGGTTAGGGTTAGGGTTAGGGTTAGGGTTAGGGTTAGGGTTAGGGTTAGGGTTAGGGTTAGGGTTAGGGTTAGGGTTAGGGTTAGGGTTAGGGTTAGGGTTAGGGTTAGGGTTAGGGTTAGGGTTAGGGTTAGGGTTAGGGTTAGGGTTAGGGTTAGGGTTAGGGTTAGGGTTAGGGTTAGGGTTAGGGTTAGGGTTAGGGTTAGGGTTAGGGTTAGGGTTAGGGTTAGGGTTAGGGTTAGGGTTAGGGTTAGGGTTAGGGTTAGGGTTAGGGTTAGGGTTAGGGTTAGGGTTAGGGTTAGGGTTAGGGTTAGGGTTAGGGTTAGGGTTAGGGTTAGGGTTAGGGTTAGGGTTAGGGTTAGGGTTAGGGTTAGGGTTAGGGTTAGGGTTAGGGTTAGGGTTAGGGTTAGGGTTAGGGTTAGGGTTAGGGTTAGGGTTAGGGTTAGGGTTAGGGTTAGGGTTAGGGTTAGGGTTAGGGTTAGGGTTAGGGTTAGGGTTAGGGTTAGGGTTAGGGTTAGGGTTAGGGTTAGGGTTAGGGTTAGGGTTAGGGTTAGGGTTAGGGTTAGGGTTAGGGTTAGGGTTAGGGTTAGGGTTAGGGTTAGGGTTAGGGTTAGGGTTAGGGTTAGGGTTAGGGTTAGGGTTAGGGTTAGGGTTAGGGTTAGGGTTAGGGTTAGGGTTAGGGTTAGGGTTAGGGTTAGGGTTAGGGTTAGGGTTAGGGTTAGGGTTAGGGTTAGGGTTAGGGTTAGGGTTAGGGTTAGGGTTAGGGTTAGGGTTAGGGTTAGGGTTAGGGTTAGGGTTAGGGTTAGGGTTAGGGTTAGGGTTAGGGTTAGGGTTAGGGTTAGGGTTAGGGTTAGGGTTAGGGTTAGGGTTAGGGTTAGGGTTAGGGTTAGGGTTAGGGTTAGGGTTAGGGTTAGGGTTAGGGTTAGGGTTAGGGTTAGGGTTAGGGTTAGGGTTAGGGTTAGGGTTAGGGTTAGGGTTAGGGTTAGGGTTAGGGTTAGGGTTAGGGTTAGGGTTAGGGTTAGGGTTAGGGTTAGGGTTAGGGTTAGGGTTAGGGTTAGGGTTAGGGTTAGGGTTAGGGTTAGGGTTAGGGTTAGGGTTAGGGTTAGGGTTAGGGTTAGGGTTAGGGTTAGGGTTAGGGTTAGGGTTAGGGTTAGGGTTAGGGTTAGGGTTAGGGTTAGGGTTAGGGTTAGGGTTAGGGTTAGGGTTAGGGTTAGGGTTAGGGTTAGGGTTAGGGTTAGGGTTAGGGTTAGGGTTAGGGTTAGGGTTAGGGTTAGGGTTAGGGTTAGGGTTAGGGTTAGGGTTAGGGTTAGGGTTAGGGTTAGGGTTAGGGTTAGGGTTAGGGTTAGGGTTAGGGTTAGGGTTAGGGTTAGGGTTAGGGTTAGGGTTAGGGTTAGGGTTAGGGTTAGGGTTAGGGTTAGGGTTAGGGTTAGGGTTAGGGTTAGGGTTAGGGTTAGGGTTAGGGTTAGGGTTAGGGTTAGGGTTAGGGTTAGGGTTAGGGTTAGGGTTAGGGTTAGGGTTAGGGTTAGGGTTAGGGTTAGGGTTAGGGTTAGGGTTAGGGTTAGGGTTAGGGTTAGGGTTAGGGTTAGGGTTAGGGTTAGGGTTAGGGTTAGGGTTAGGGTTAGGGTTAGGGTTAGGGTTAGGGTTAGGGTTAGGGTTAGGGTTAGGGTTAGGGTTAGGGTTAGGGTTAGGGTTAGGGTTAGGGTTAGGGTTAGGGTTAGGGTTAGGGTTAGGGTTAGGGTTAGGGTTAGGGTTAGGGTTAGGGTTAGGGTTAGGGTTAGGGTTAGGGTTAGGGTTAGGGTTAGGGTTAGGGTTAGGGTTAGGGTTAGGGTTAGGGTTAGGGTTAGGGTTAGGGTTAGGGTTAGGGTTAGGGTTAGGGTTAGGGTTAGGGTTAGGGTTAGGGTTAGGGTTAGGGTTAGGGTTAGGGTTAGGGTTAGGGTTAGGGTTAGGGTTAGGGTTAGGGTTAGGGTTAGGGTTAGGGTTAGGGTTAGGGTTAGGGTTAGGGTTAGGGTTAGGGTTAGGGTTAGGGTTAGGGTTAGGGTTAGGGTTAGGGTTAGGGTTAGGGTTAGGGTTAGGGTTAGGGTTAGGGTTAGGGTTAGGGTTAGGGTTAGGGTTAGGGTTAGGGTTAGGGTTAGGGTTAGGGTTAGGGTTAGGGTTAGGGTTAGGGTTAGGGTTAGGGTTAGGGTTAGGGTTAGGGTTAGGGTTAGGGTTAGGGTTAGGGTTAGGGTTAGGGTTAGGGTTAGGGTTAGGGTTAGGGTTAGGGTTAGGGTTAGGGTTAGGGTTAGGGTTAGGGTTAGGGTTAGGGTTAGGGTTAGGGTTAGGGTTAGGGTTAGGGTTAGGGTTAGGGTTAGGGTTAGGGTTAGGGTTAGGGTTAGGGTTAGGGGATCCGCAGT
>NW_024044868.1:105000-107500 GCF_015852505.1 Tachyglossus aculeatus | reverse complement strand
CCCTAACCCTAACCCTAACCCTAACCCTAACCCTAACCCTAACCCTAACCCTAACCCTAACCCTAACCCTAACCCTAACCCTAACCCTAACCCTAACCCTAACCCTAACCCTAACCCTAACCCTAACCCTTACCCTAACCCTAACCCTAACCCTAACCCTAACCCTAACCCTAACCCTAACCCTAACCCTAACCCTAACCCTAACCCTAACCCTAACCCTAACCCTAACCCTAACCCTAACCCTAACCCTAACCCTAACCCTAACCCTAACCCTAACCCTAACCCTAACCCTAACCCTAACCCTAACCCTAACCCTAACCCTAACCCTAACCCTAACCCTAACCCTAACCCTAACCCTAACCCTAACCCTAACCCTAACCCTAACCCTAACCCTAACCCTAACCCTAACCCTAACCCTAACCCTAACCCTAACCCTAACCCTAACCCTAACCCTAACCCTAACCCTAACCCTAACCCTAACCCTAACCCTAACCCTAACCCTAACCCTAACCCTAACCCTAACCCTAACCCTAACCCTAACCCTAACCCTAACCCTAACCCTAACCCTAACCCTAACCCTAACCCTAACCCTAACCCTAACCCTAACCCTAACCCTAACCCTAACCCTAACCCTAACCCTAACCCTAACCCTAACCCTAACCCTAACCCTAACCCTAACCCTAACCCTAACCCTAACCCTAACCCTAACCCTAACCCTAACCCTAACCCTAACCCTAACCCTAACCCTAACCCTAACCCTAACCCTAACCCTAACCCTAACCCTAACCCTAACCCTAACCCTAACCCTAACCCTAACCCTAACCCTAACCCTAACCCTAACCCTAACCCTAACCCTAACCCTAACCCTAACCCTAACCCTAACCCTAACCCTAACCCTAACCCTAACCCTAACCCTAACCCTAACCCTAACCCTAACCCTAACCCTAACCCTAACCCTAACCCTAACCCTAACCCTAACCCTAACCCTAACCCTAACCCTAACCCTAACCCTAACCCTAACCCTAACCCTAACCCTAACCCTAACCCTAACCCTAACCCTAACCCTAACCCTAACCCTAACCCTAACCCTAACCCTAACCCTAACCCTAACCCTAACCCTAACCCTAACCCTAACCCTAACCCTAACCCTAACCCTAACCCTAACCCTAACCCTAACCCTAACCCTAACCCTAACCCTAACCCTAACCCTAACCCTAACCCTAACCCTAACCCTAACCCTAACCCTAACCCTAACCCTAACCCTAACCCTAACCCTAACCCTAACCCTAACCCTAACCCTAACCCTAACCCTAACCCTAACCCTAACCCTAACCCTAACCCTAACCCTAACCCTAACCCTAACCCTAACCCTAACCCTAACCCTAACCCTAACCCTAACCCTAACCCTAACCCTAACCCTAACCCTAACCCTAACCCTAACCCTAACCCTAACCCTAACCCTAACCCTAACCCTAACCCTAACCCTAACCCTAACCCTAACCCTAACCCTAACCCTAACCCTAACCCTAACCCTAACCCTAACCCTAACCCTAACCCTAACCCTAACCCTAACCCTAACCCTAACCCTAACCCTAACCCTAACCCTAACCCTAACCCTAACCCTAACCCTAACCCTAACCCTAACCCTAACCCTAACCCTAACCCTAACCCTAACCCTAACCCTAACCCTAACCCTAACCCTAACCCTAACCCTAACCCTCACCCTAACCCTAACCCTAACCCTAACCCTAACCCTAACCCTAACCCTAACCCTAACCCTAACCCTAACCCTAACCCTAACCCTAACCCTAACCCTAACCCTAACCCTAACCCTAACCCTAACCCTAACCCTAACCCTAACCCTAACCCTAACCCTAACCCTAACCCTAACCCTAACCCTAACCCTAACCCTAACCCTAACCCTAACCCTAACCCTAACCCTAACCCTAACCCTAACCCTAACCCTAACCCTAACCCTAACCCGAACCCGAACCCTAACCCTAACCCTAACCCTAACCCTAACCCTAACCCTAACCCTAACCCTAACCCTAACCCTAACCCTAACCCTAACCCTAACCCTAACCCTAACCCTAACCCTAACCCTAACCCTAACCCTAACCCTAACCCTAACCCTAACCCTAACCCTAACCCTAACCCTAACCCTAACCCTAACCCTAACCCTAACCCTAACCCTAACCCTAACCCTAACCCTAACCCTAACCCTAACCCTAACCCTAACCCTAACCCTAACCCTAACCCTAACCCTAACCCTAACCCTAACCCTAACCCTAACCCTAACCCTAACCCTAACCCTAACCCTAACCCTAACCCTAACCCTAACCCTAACCCTAACCCTAACCCTAACCCTAACCCTAACCCTAACCCTAACCCTAACCCTAACCCTAACCCTAACCCTAACCCTAACCCTAACCCTAACCCTAACCCTAACCCTAACCCTAACCCTAACCCTAACCCTAACCCTAACCCTAACCCTAACCCT